>NW_025334276.1:0-300000 GCF_014858855.1 Bufo gargarizans
AGGGACTCCCTCCTTGCGCGGTTTCAGGAAGAAGGAGAGGGATGGTTGCGGGCATTTCTCGGGAGCCTGCATTCCCCTTTGCCTTCCCCTACTACTCCGGCCCCTCTGCCTGCTGCTGTCACTGAGCTGGCGGTTCCTGCCGCCAGCTCTGCCTGTCGCTTGGGGGATCGGCGGTCCGCGCGGCGTTCCTGCCCCCCCGGCGCGGCTTGGCCATAGCCCCCCTCGCATCCCGTTGCAGAGGTCCTCAGGGTTCCCCCAGGGCTGGGGAGAGCTTACCGGGTCCCTCCAGGCGTCGTGGACGGTCGGGCCGCTCCGGCGGGCGGAGGGATGGGGGGCGGGCTCGGCGCGGTGCTGTGGCGCTCCTCCCCTTCATCTGCCTCCCGGAAGTGGTTTGGCTGCGCCGGCGCGATGGGTGCATGGAGCGGAATGGTGATCCCGGGAAAGCGCGATGGGGGAGGAATTACCGCCCTTCACCCCCCTCATCTCAATTGTTGCCCCCCCCGGTGTCTGTAGGTCAGGGACAGGCTGTGCTGTCGGCGCCACCTCTGTCTGAGGATCCAGGCAGTGGGTCACAGAGTGACCTGATCGCATCCCCTGGCCTTATGTCCGTTCCCCCGCCCCCCTCCTCCCATATACCACTAGTTGATGCAGCCCCCAAGCAGAGGAGACGCAGGGAGGTCTCTGTCTCTCCTTCCTCTTCAGTAGAGGATGGCAGGGGTGAGCGTGCTTACCGTAGGCGTCCGTCCCGTCGTCATTCTAGGGCACGAGGGAGTTGTAGACGCTCCAGATCCTCTAGGTGGCGCTCCCCCTCGTCTTCAGAGTGGGGCCTGGGGGAAAAGTGGGTCTGTGACGGAAATGGAGTCGCTGATGCGGGCTTTGCTAGATAAATTGCAGGGTGCTTCACCCCCAGTTGCGGCCCCGGCTCCTTCCTCAGTGGCTGCAGGACTGCATAAGGAGTCGTTTTTCTGTGGGGTTAGCCCTTTGGGAGCACATGTGAAGGAGGAGGTAAGGGAGAAAATCTGGGCTAATCAGTATGTGGACGTGTGGTCCCTGATCTCTGTCGATCAGCATACAGTTGACAGGGAGCGCCGGGTGTTTGATAAACCGTACGAGCGTAGGCCGAAGGTGGCAAAAACTATTGGTAACTGGCTTCAGGCGTTTGCGGTTTTGGGTTGCATCATGGGTCAGCGGCACCCGGAGCGGTGTTCGGAGTTGTTTGTTTATGTGGATACGGTTTATAGCGCTTATAAAGCCCACGGGGGTAGCGCCTGGTGGCGGTATGATGAGGAGTTTAGGAGGCGCCTTGCCCTTCAGCCGGGTGTGGGTTGGGGGGTCAAGGCCACTGATGTGTGGCTGCGGCTCATGATGTCTCAGAGACAGCATCCCTTTCAGAGCGCGGCCGCCGGTGCGGGCACTTCCCAAGTCCATGCAGCGGTGGCCGTTAGACGCCCAGGAGTGTGCTGGTCGTTCAATGAGGGGAATTGCAAGTACGCAGGTTTATGCAGGTTCAAGCATGAGTGCTCAGTGTGTGGAGGTCCCCACTCTGGGAACAGGTGTTCGGGTCAGGCAGCCAGACTTGGCAAGCTTCCCGCCCAGAGTGAGGGGAAGGATGCCGGTGAGCGTGGACGCGATGTCCCCATGGCTAGAAGACAGGTACCCCGATAGGAAGGTGGCAGGTCAGATCCGTTCTGGTTTTTCGTTGGGTTTCTTTATCCCGTTTGTTCTTAATCGGTCTCCTGTTTTTAGTGAGAATTTGCGGTCTGCCCGGGATCATCCTGAGGTGTTGAGGGATAAGTTGGCTAAGGAGGTTGAGTTGGGTAGGATTGTAGGTCCGTTTTCTTCCACTCCGTTTCCTAACCTACGTGTGTCCCCATGGGGTGTGGTTCCGAAGAAGGAGGTTGGGAAGTTTCGTTTTATTCATCATTTGTCTCATCCTAAGGGCTCCTCGGTGAATGATGCGATTTTGCAGGAGGAGGCATCAGTTTCTTACGTTTCATTTGATAGGGCGGTTTCTTTGGTTAGGGATGCAGGTAAAGGGGCCCTTTTAGCTAAATCTGATATTGAGTCAGCATTTAGGCTTCTTCCTGTTCATCCTGATTGCTTCCACTTGTTGGGGGGTTGTTGGGAGGGGCAGTTTTATTATGACACTTGTTTGCCGATGGGGTGCTCCATATCGTGTCATTATTTTGAGTTGTTTAGTTCCTTTTTGGAATGGGTGGTGAGGTTTGAGTCCGGTTTGCCGTCTGTGATACATTATCTGCATGATTTCCTGTTTGTTTCCCCCAGTAAGGGGGGGGGGGGGGTTGCAGGTACTTGTTGTCATTGTTTTTGTCCCTGATGGGGCAGTTTGGGGTCCCGATTTCAGCGGAGAAGACCGAGGGTCCGGTTACGTGCTTGTCCTTTTTGGGGATCGAGATTGATACGGTTGCCATGGTTTTTCGTTTGCCTAGGGACAAGTTGGAGAGGGTCTTGGAGCTAATTGAAGGATTTATGTCAGTTAAGAACGTGACGCTAAAGCAGCTTCAGTCTCTTTTGGGGTTGTTGTGTTTTGCATGTCGGGTTATGCCTATGGGCCGTGTTTTCTCCCGTCGGTTGTCGTTGGCCACGAGGGGGGTGTTCTCTCCGGGTCACCATATCAGGTTGACTAAGTCGCTTAAGGTGGACTTGGGTGTGTGGCGTTCCTTTTTAGCGAATTATAATGGCCATAATGGCCATACGTGCTATATTTCCAAGGAAATTTTGAGTTCGGAGTTGTCGTTGTGGTCGGATGCAGCCGGGTCCTGTGGTTTCGGTCCCATATTGGGAAGTGAATGGTGTTCTGCTCCTTGGCCGGAGTTGTGGAGGGATCTTGGTTTTTGCAAGAATTAGACGTTATTGGAATTGTTCCCTATTGTGGTGGCAGTGGAGATTTGGGGGGAGCGGTTGGCTAATAAGCACGTGTGTTTTTGGTCTGATAATCTGGGTGTGGTGCAGGTTATCAATCGTTTGTCTTCCTCTTCCCTTCCGGTGTTGGCGTTAGTTCGTCATCTGGTTTTGCGGTGCCTGGATTATAACATTTACTTTCGGGCCCGTCTTGTTCCGGGGGTAGATAATGGAACTGCTGATGCTCTATCTCGATTTCATTGGCAGGTCTTTCGGGAACTTCATCTGGAGGCGGACGAATGTGGCAAGGAGTGTCCTCCGTTCCTGTGGCGTCTGGTGGACAGCTAATGTCGCTTATTAGCTCATCGGTTTTAGCTCTCATGGTAAGGCCTGGGCTGAGTGGTTGTCGATGGTGGGTTCCAGGGACGTGTCTTCCCGTGATGATATCCGGCTGGAGGTCACGGTAGAATGGTTGCTTCGTTTTCATGCTTCAGGTGTGTCTTCTCTGGTTGCACTTCGGCGGCTGTCAGGTGTGGCTTTCTTTTTTAAGTTGTGTGGATGGTTGGACGTTACGAAACACTTTGTGATTCATCAGGCCATGCGGGGCTGGCGTAAGGCGTATGTTGCGCGGGAGTCGCGTCGCCCGTTGTCATTTGCTCTGCTGTGTAGGCTGATTGTTAGTTGCGCTAGCGTCTGTAGATCTGCATATGAGGAGTCTCTTTTTGCTGCCAGTTTCAGTGTTGCTTTATTTGGTGCATTGCGTGTTGGGGTATTATTTGCTCCTTCGCTTAGGAAGGCGGGTGGTTTGTTAGTGCAGGATGTAGTTTTAGCCAATGACTCCCTGCGCATAAGGGTCCGTAGGTCTAAAACGGATCAGTTTGGTCGTGGGGTGTGGATCCCGCTTCACCCTGTCCAGGGTTCTGCCTGCCCGGTGAGTTTGGTGGGGGAGTTCATGAACAGGCGAGGCGAGGGTTCTAATTTCTTTTCACATGAGGATGGGTCTCAGGTGACTAAGTTTCAGTTTCCGGTATGTTTATGAATACATGTGGGAGCGTGCCCCTTACAGTGTGACGGTGTCCGGTATGTTTATTGATACATATGGCAGCGTGCCCATTATAGTGTGATGATGTCAGGTATGTTTATGGATACATGTGGGAGCGTGCCCCTTACAGTGTGACGCTGTCCAGTATGTTTATGGATACATGTAGGAGAGTGCCCCTTATAGTGTGCCGGTGTCCGGTATGTTTATGGATACATGTGGGAACGTGCCCCTTACTGGGTGATGATGTCAGTTATGTTTATGAATACATGTGGTAGCGTGCCCCTTACAGTGTGATGCAGTCCGGCATTTTTATGGATATATGTAGAGCAACGGAGCGGGGCGCAGACAGTAGCGAAGTGAAGCATGACTTAGGGGGAAGTATTCAGGCAGTAAAGGGTTAGTGGTGAATTACAGGTTGAGGTGTCCGCAGGGTTAAAATTAGTAGGTGGAGTTTGTAATTCGCGGGCTGTATATTATCTGGGAGTGGGATCTATACCAGTGTCCGGGGCATTGCGGTGAGTTAGGGGCTGCGGTATCATGTCTACCAAGAATTACGGCGGCGTGTGCAAAGCCCCCTGAGAGCTGTCCCTGGGAGGCAGGTTAGGGCCGATCCGGTGGCGGCTGGTAGGCGTAGCGGCCGTAATGCAGCACCTCATCGGGCGCCTGCGGGAGAAGGACGGGTTAGTTCCCGCCGTTCGTCCCTTGCCCGGCGGGGGGGGGGGGGTCGCGGGGGGAGGAAGCCTGTCCGGCGCAGGATGTCCCCAGCGTGGTGAGAGATGGTCCTGGCGGCTTACCTGCATCAGCGGTGGGCAGACGGTCGGAGGGGAGGATGTCGGGTGCTGTGGCCTCACGCTCCTGCGGTGAGGGCTTGCCGGCTGTGGAGGCATCTATGGAGGTGGGAGCGCTGCGGCCTGGTCCTGGAGGCCGGCAGCATTCTGTGATGTCGCAGCCTGAAGAGCGTTCGGCGGCCACAGCGACACCAGTGGCGGGCCTGGGTATTGCAGGCAGATGGATGAGTGAAGGATCGCTGGCTGGGGGTTCTGGTCTGGCCCCGCCCCCAGTGCAGCAGGCAGGTGTTACAGCTGCAATGGGACGTGATGCGGCCATTGGCCATCGGGCCAGTGGGTCAAGGGGTGGCGGAGTGGACGCGGTGACCAGTGCGGAGATGGGATGGCGGCCGCCGTCAGGTGGGCTTGGGAGCGACGCGTCATTGGATTTGCGACCCGGCCACGTGAACGGTGGTAGGGGTCTCCATTCTGCTTCGATGTTGGAGGAAGGGAAGCTCTCCGTGGAGGACTGTGGAGCGGACGACAGGTCGGTGGTCGCGTCGGGTGTCGGTCCATCGTCTTCTTTATCTACGATCGTTGTGGCGCCAGGTGATGTTCCGGAGCGGTCTGCGGCGACTGGGAGGTTACCCCATGGTCAGCCAGGTGAGAGATCTTCGTGTCAGGCTCCAGGTGGTGGCGGGTTGGGGGTTGCGGGGGGGGTGGGCAGTTAGGTAAGGTAGGGTCAGAGAGTTTGGCGCAGGAATTGCTGGTGGGTATGTTGTCTCTTATTTCGCGTTTGGGTACTGAGGCTGCTGCTTCCCCTACGGCGGTGTGGGCGCCTTGTCCTGAGGTTGGGAGTGTGATAGGGCCTGGTGTTGCGCCTGCTACGGCGGTGAGTACTTCGGTGGGTGACGTGGTGGCGAACGTGAGTAGTAAGGGAAGACTTGGTGAAGACATTAGGTTGGGGGATGCTGCGAGAGGGGAAGTGTACGTGTGCTTTGAGGGGCTGTTGGGAGCGCACTTGAAGCCGGAGGTTAGGGAGAAGATTTGGAAGGACGAGTATGTGGAGATATTTTCGTTGCTTCCGTTGGAGAAGTTTCAGTTGGATAGGGTGCGGTTGGATGAGAGCAAAAGGGAGGAAGAGGAGAAGCGGCGGTACAGGCTTATTCCGTGCACTTTTCTGAATTGGCTGCAGGCTTTTGCTATCTTGGCGAGTGTGGTAGGGGAGAAGGCGCCTGAACACTGTTAGGCACTTTTCTGCTATATGGACGCGGTTGGGGAGGCTTATAGGACATATGGGGGGGTGGCTTGGCTTAGGTATGACGAGCAGTTTCGTCAGCGGAAGGCGGTCCGGCCTAGTATTAGGTGGGACCACAAGGACATCAGCTTATGGATGCGGCTGATGTCCGCTCCTAAAGGGGGCAGCCAGCCCTTTCGGGGTGCGGCCGGGGGTTCCTCGGCAGCAGAATTTAGTGGTGGACATAAAAAAGGGTGCTGTTGGCAATTTAATGAGGGGTACTGTAAGTACTCGGCTGATTGCAGGTTCAAGCATGAATGCTCCGGTTGCGGCGGGGCACACAGCTTGTCACGGTGTTTTAAGCGGGGAAAAGGAAAGGGATTTGAGGCTGTGCAGAAAAGGGGTGACCCCGGTGAAGGTGGTCGAGATGGAGCCTTTTCTAGAGAAGTATCCAAATAGGGGGGCGGCGGAGTTGTTGTTGGCTGGTTTTAGGGACGGTTTTAGGATCCCGTGTGTTTCGGAGGGGGTTGCGGTTGCGGATCGCAACTTGGCTTCAGCATTGTCTAACCCGGCGGTAGTTTCTGAGAAGATTGCCAAGGAAGTGTTAGCTGGTAGAATAGCGGGCCCATTTGTAGGTTGTCCGTTGCCAGGCTTGTGGGTGTCTCCGTTGGGGTTGGTGCCTAAAAAGGAGCCTAACAAGTTTCGGCTTATTCACGATCTGTCATTTCCTGCTGGGGGTTCGGTTAACGATGGTATTGATGACGAGTTGTGTTCTGTGTCGTATACGTCATTTGATGAAGCTGTGCGGTGGGTGCAACATTTTGGGTATGGGGCGTTGTTAGCGAAAACTGACATTGAGGTTTAGGTATGTTTATGGATACATGTGGTAGCGTGCCCCTTACAGTGTGACGCTGTCCGATATGTTTATGGATAAATGTGGGAGCGTGCATCTTATAGTGTGATGATGTCAGGTATGTTTATGGATACATGTGGGAGCGTGCCCCTTCTGGTATGGTGATTTCATGTATGTTCATGGATAAATGTGGAATCGTGTCGCTTGTACATGTGGGAGCGTGCCCCTTATAGTGTGGTTATTTCAGGTATGTTTATGGATACATGTGGGAGTGTGCCACTTACAGTGTGAAGCTGTCCAATATGTTTATGGATACATGTGGGAGCGTTCCCCTTATAGTGTGCCGGTGTCCGGTATGTTTATGGATACATGTGGGAGCGTTCCCCTTATAGTGTGCCGGTGTCCGGTATGTTTATGGATACATGTGGGAGCGTTCCCCTTACAGTGTTGTGCTGTTCCAGCCTTTATTCTTGTATTCTACAATTGTTGTGTTTGCATTATATTATCATTTACTATGTTGTGTAACGCTGCCACCCTGTGGTTATTCTTATAATACCATTTATAGTGTGTTATGTAAATTTCCATTGCATTGCTCTCCTCCCTCTTTTGTGACATCACATCCTCTGTAAGGTCCTTCGTACTTCCTCTTTGTCGCAGACCTTCAAGATGGTGAGAGCTTTTCTTTTTGACCTCTAATATCCTCTAGCAAACCCTCATTTCCCTGCATTTGTTTTCAAGGCAAATCAATAAATGATCAAAGCTTCACCATTGTATTCTCCTCACTGGATCATCACATGCAACTGGTGCCTATATCTGGAGATATTAGTGAGTTCAGCTATCTACCATTGCTTGTACAGGGGCTATCACTCACAACCAATCAGGGGATAATCTCTAACGTACATCTGTGGCAGAATAGTCAAAAAGAAGCTTAAATCTACAGTCTTGCATGTCTACACACAGTCTGCCTGCGAGCTTAGAGCTGTCCGCCATCTTATACGCACGTGGCTTCATAAGCACAGTGCACAAGCTGGAATACCCTCTTAAAGAGACAGTACCGCTTAAACAGGAATAACATGTCCACAAGAGGCTTAGTGGATCTCTCAGTAACTGAACATACAGAAAGTCACCCTGCTCCCAGAAACTCAGATATGCAGGAAGCAGAGTCCATGTTAACTGAAGAACAAGCAGTACGATCTAAACGTGTTACCAAGCCAACACAAAAGATTAGAGAGAACTTTGAGGCGACCAAAGAAGAGTTCAGTGACAATTTAAACGATTTATGGCAGAGAACTGAACACTATATAGCAGCTCTTTTACGATATAACAACGACCCAACAAAGTTAACCACGACGTTGAATCGCTTAACTAACTCCTACGTCCGCTATCAGCGACTCTCTGCTAAGTACATCACTTTCCTGAGCGACTCTGATTTTGACGAAGCCTCAGAGGAGCTGAGTGAGAGAAAGAATCTCCTTGAAGAGAAGGATGCCCTAGTACAAGATGCTAAGAGCAAGGCAGAACTCCGCATCGCACACTTACAGGAGGCGAGATCCCATCGGTCAACTTCAAGTAAACATACAAAATACACCCTTTCATCTTCCAAAACCTCTCGTTCCGGAAGGTCAGCCTTGCATGACAAGCTTATAGAAGTCCGGGCAGAAGCAGAGGAAGCTAGCGTAAGAAGTTCCTTTGCTAAGAAGGAGGCGGAGATTATGAAGAAGAAAGCAGAAATGGAGGCTAAAATGGAGGCTAAGAAAGCAGAAATGGAGGCTAAGAAAGCAGAAATGGAGGCTAAGATGGCAGAAATGGAGCCTGAGACAGAAGCCCAGCTAAAGATCCTCCAGACAGAAAGGGAAGAAGCAGCTACCTTAGCTAAACTAAAGGTCCTCGAGCAAGCATTAGGCCAAGGTACCGACCCAGACAGTTTCGTCCCAGGAGAAGAGGAAGACCCAGCCGACCGCACTGCCAGGTATGTGCTAAGGCAACCATCGCCTACTCCTCCTGTAAAATCGCATGCACCAACGCCACTTCTAACTCACCAACTGGGCGAACCCCCAGAGTACCAGAAATCATCACAGCCCAGTAATAAGGTAATATCTAACACCAAGCAGGCTGATCATCCAGAGACTAAACCGCAGCTTAATCCTTATGCCACATCATTCCATCCTGATCAATCTCAACCTTATCTGCCAGAGCCCCCACATGCTCTAGAGACACCACAATGCAATACAGCAATATAGAGTGGGAGATCAGACATGTCAGACTTTGCCAGATACATGATGCGCAGGGAGCTTATTAACGTTAGTCTCTCAAGGTTTGATGACCGTGCCGAAAACTACAGGGCCTGGAAATCGACCTTTAAAGCAGTAATCGGTGACATAAACCTCACTGCCATGGAGGAACTTGACTTGCTCATCAAATGGTTAGGCCCAGAATCTGCAGAACGCATAAAGACATTAAGAGTGGTTCATGCAGGCCACTCAGAGGAAGGTCTCGCTGCAGCATGGGAGAGACTTGAACAGACCTATGGCAGTCCAGAAGCTATAGAAAGTGCCCTATTCAGGAGACTTCAAGCCTTCCCAAGGATAACTGGCAAAGACAATCGCAAACTCCAGGATCTAAGCGACCTACTAAAAGAACTTGAATTGGCAAAAATGGACCCACGTCTGCCAGGACTGAGTTACCTTGATACCGCCCATGGCGTCAATCCAATAGTGTCGAAACTACCACATGGCATGCAAGAGAAATGGGCAGACCAGGGCTCCAGATCCAAGAGAGAACACAGTGTAGTAACAGTCCGGCTCACCTGCATCAACAGTTTTGAGAGTGCACGGATGGGATGAGACCCAAGCATATAAACTTGAACGGAAAGGAAGAAAGATCCAGCACCTTGTTTTTCTTGCTTGACATTTATTCCACAAACCAAATGTACAGCGGTGATAGAAACCTCCAAAAATAAGCCCCAGTACGGTCTACATGTTTCGAACCAGATGGTTCTTAATCATGATTAAGAACCATCTGGTTCGAAACATGTAGGCCGTACTGGGGCTTATTTTTGGAGGTTTCTATCACCGCTGTACATTTGGTTTGTGGAATAAATGTCAAGCAAGAAAAACAAGGTGCTGGATCTTTCTTCCTTTCCGTTCAAGAGAACACAGTGTGTCTTTTCCCTCTTTCTCTTATTTTACCAGATTCATTAGTGACCAAGCTCGAAAGAAGAATGACCCCAGCTTTGACTTCACTGAATCCACTCTACCTGCTTCATCCTCATGTTCAAGGTATGACAACACCACAAATAAACGTAGAGACTTAAGGGGGACAGTATCCGTTAGGAAAACCAATGTTCCACTCATTTCAACCTGCACTACTAGGAAGGAATACCCTGTCCTCAAAGAAAAGGACCCTAACCGCATGTGCCCCATCCATAAAAGACCTCATCCTTTAAAGGAGTGTCGTGGGCTCAGGGCAAAGACCTTGCAAGAACGCAGAGAGATACTCAAAGAGCTTGGCGTGTGTTACAAGTGTCGTGCCTTATCTAATCATATGGCGAAAGACTGTAAGGTTATTATCAAGTGTGCAGAATGCAGCAGTGACAAGCACGTTACAGCAATGCATCCTACCTTGCCTTCAGACAACGCACCATCTCAAGCTCTAGGATTGTGGAACATCTAAAATCCCATGGATTGCAAGATGAAAAACAACATGGGTTTACTTCAGGGAGATCATGTCAAACAAATCTTATAGATTTTTTTGACTGGGTGACTAAAATAATAGACGGTGGAGGTGCAGTAGACATCGCATATCTAGATTTTAGTAAGGCTTTTGACACTGTCCCACATAGAAGACTTATCAATAAACTGCAGTCATTGAGCATGGACTCCCATATTGTTGAGTGGATTAGGCAGTGGCTGAGTGACAGACAACAGAGGGTTGTAGTCAATGGAGAACATTCAAAACAAGGTCATGTTACCAGTGGTATTCCACAGGGATCTGTACTGGGACCAATTTTGTTTAATATCTTCATAAGTGATATTGCAAAAGGCCTCGATGGTAAGGTTTGTCTTTTTGCTGATGACACAAAGATATGTAACAGGGTTGATGTTCCTGGAGGGAAACGCCAAATGGAAAAGGATTTAGGAAAACTAGAAGAATGGTCAGAACTCTGGCAACTGAAATTTAATGTGGATAAGTGCAAGATAATGCACCTGGGGCGTAAAAACCCAAGGGCAGAATATAGAATATTTGACACAGTCCTGACCTCAGTATCTGAGGAAAGGGATTTAGGAGTAATTATTTCAGAAGACTTAAAGGTGGGAAGACAATGTAATAAAGCAGCACGAAATGCCAGCAGAATGCTTGGATGTATAGGGAGAGGTATAAGCAGTAGAAAGAGTGAAGTGCTTATGCCGCTGTACAGAACACTGGTGAGACCTCACTTGGAGTATTGTGCGCAGTACTGGAGGCCATATCTCCAGAAGGATATAGATACTCTAGAGAGAGTTCAGAGAAGAGCTACTAAACTAGTACATGGATTGCAGGATAAAACTTACCAGGAAAGGTTAAAAGACCTTAATATGTATAGCTTGGAAGAAAGAAGAGACAGAGGGGATATGATAGAAACTTTTAAATACATAAAGGGAATCAACTCGGTAAAGGAGGAGAGCATATTTAAAAGAAGAAAAACTACCACAAGAGGACACAGTTTTAAATTAGAGGGGCAAAGGTTTAAAAGTAATATAAGGAAGTATTACTTTACTGAGAGAGTAGTGGATGCATGGAATAGCCTTCCTGCAGAAGTGGTAGCTGCAAATACAGTGAAGGAGTTTAAGCATGCATGGGATAGGCATAAGGCCATCCTTCATATAAGATAGGGCCAGGGACTATTCATGGGATTCAGATATATTGGGCAGACTAGATGGGCCAAATGGTTCTTATCTGCCGACACATTCTATGTTTCTATGTTTCTATGTAAGCTGCGACCAATGCCGTCGCACTTCATGGCGGGGAGCCACCGGCTCAAGAATTAGTTACAAATACTATTTACTCTTCCTGTATGGCGATATGTGGCAAGGAGGCTGATTTAAGTGCTGTGCAAAGGTGTGTTTGGTCAACGTCTACACAGAAGGGCAATCTGAAAGAGCCATCAGAATGTACGCAATTATTGATGAACAAAGCAATAGGTCTCTGGCAAAACCTAAATTCTTTGAGATTTTCGGCATAGCAGGAGAAGCAACACCATATACCCTCAACACTTGTTCTGGTCGTGTAGAGACTTATGGCAGAAGAGCCAATGGATACCTTATCTCCTCCATAAAAGGGAACGTTCATATACCCTTGCCAACTTTAATTGAATGCGACCAAATACCAGATGAAAGAGATGAAATTCCTACTCCAGAAGCTGCATATCATCATTCCCACTTGAAACATCTAGCTAGTGAGATCCTCCCTATGGACATGAATGCTGACATCATACTTCTGCTCGGGAGAGACATTCTGAGGGTCCACAAGGTGCGTCAACAATGCAACGGTCCTGATAATGCCCCATATGCACAGAGACTCGATTTAGGCTGGGTAATCGTGGGCGATGTATGTATAAATAAGAGCCACAAACCATCTCAAGTGAACTCCTTCAAAACCTTTGTGCTCAACAATGGTCGCACATCTCATTTTAAGCCATGTGTTCGTCATTATGAGGTGAAGGAAAGGCTTTCTAACCTCTTAAAGACACCAGACATCATTCCTACCAGTTATGACAACTTGGGAAAAACTGTGTTTTGTACAACACCAGACGACGACAAACTGGCCTTGTCCATGGATGACAAAGAGTTTATTAAAATAATGGACGATGAATTCTTCAAAGATGCATCTAACCACTGGGTTGCACCTTTGCCTTTCCGTGCTGTAAGAGCCAGACTTCCTGACAACCGGGAACAAGCACTCTCCAGATTCATCTCCTTGCAACGTACGTTAAAAAGCAAACCAGAAATGAAAAGTCATTTTGTGGCCTTCATGGAAAAATTTTTTCGCAATGATCATGCAGAGCTGGCTCCACCCTTACAAGAACATGAAGAATGCTGGTACCTTCCATCCTTTGGGGTTTATCACCCACGGAAGCCAAACCAAATAAGAGTGGTATTCGATTCAAGTGCCAAACATAATGGTGTATCTCTGAACGACGTCCTTCTCACCGGTCCGAACCTGACCAATAATCTGGTGGGAGTGCTCATGAGATTCAGAAAGGAGCCAGTAGCCATTACTGCTGACATTGAACAAATGTTCCATTGCTTTATAGTGCGGCAAGATCATAGAAACTACCTCAGGTTTCTTTGGCATAGAAACAATGACATCAGCAATGACAAGAAATGGTTGAATGCCGCATTAAGGTGCACGTGTTTGGTAACAGTCCTTCACCTGCTGTTGCTACATATGGCCTACGTAGGGCTGCCTTAGATGGTGAGTCAGAATTTGGGGAACATGCCAGAAACTTTGTCGTGAGAGACTTCTATGTGGACGACGCACTCAAATCCTTCCCTACAGCGGAGGAGGCCATAGATCTGCTCAAAAGGACACAAGGTATGCTTTCAAAGTCTCGTCTAAGGTTACATAAGATAGCCTCTAACTGCGCTGCCGTAATGAAAGCCTTTCAGCCCAGCGATCATGCCACAGAATTCAGAGATTTGAATCTAGGGATAGACAATCCACCAGTACAGAGAAGTCTGGGCCTGAGGTGGGACTTAGCAAATGACTCCCTTGGATTTCAAGTTAACTGTGCAGATAAACCATTTACTAAACGGGGAGTTCTCTCAGTGGCGAACAGCCTATATGAACCCCTGGGATTTGTGGCACCTTTGACTGTACAAGACAAATTACTGTTAAGACAGTTCTCAGAGTCTGTATCTGACTGGGATGCTCCACTGCCCTCTGACAAACAACAAAAGTGGGAGTTGTGGAAGGAATGCTTGCATGCATTAGACAGTATTCACATACCAAGGTGTTACACTCCAACATCCCTTACAGCCACTCGGAGGAGAGAAATCCACATCTTCTCAGATGCGTCTACTGAAGCCATCGCAGCTGTTGCTTATTTAAAGGTAATAGACTATTCCAATCAAGCACATGTTGGATTTCTGTTTGGAAAGGCAAAATTAGTTCCAAAACCTGAGCACACCATTCCTAGACTCGAACTTTGTGGGACTGTGCTAGCCGTAGAGATTGCGGACTTTATACAACGTGAGCTGGATATTCAGGTGGATGACATTCAATTTTACACAGACAGTAAGGTTGTCCTGGGTTACATCTACAACCAGTCAAAACGCTTCTACGTTTATGTCAGTAACCGCATCGAAAGGGTTAGAAGATCCTCTAAACCTGAACAGTGGCACTATGTTCCATCTCATCTCAATCCTGCAGATTGCGCCACCAGACCAGCATCTGGAAGAGTCTCTGCAACTTCTTCTTGGTTGACAGGTCCAGAGTTTCTGCTGAACCAGAATGAAGAAACTCCTATCCAAGACGTCTTCAGTCTCCAGGACCCTCATGAAGATCCAGAGATTCGGCCTGAAGTTAGTACCTTCGTCACCAAGTCTGAAAGGAGCGCTGGCTTGGGCTGTCATCGCTTTGAACGCTTCTCTAGATGGTCAAGACTCATTCACATCATTGCAAGGTTAGTCCACATTGTTCATTGTTTTCATGCTGAGAAGCATAACACTGACTGTCGCAGTTGGCACCTGTGCCATAAACCTCTAACGGCAGAAGACATTATTCTAAGTGAATTGCTTGTGATACATAACGTACAGCAGAGTGCCTTTAAAATGGAACTGAAATGTATACATGACAAGCAAGATATACCAAAAGGCAGCCCCATTGTCAACTTGAAACCAGTAATTGATGATCGTGGCATGCTGAGAGTTGGTGGTCGCCTAAACAAGGCTAAGCTAGAGATTGCAGAAATGAATCCCCTTATTATTCTTGCCAAACACCACGTTACTACACTGTTGATACGGCATTATCATGAAAGAGTCCAGCATCAAGGCCGACATTTCAAGAGCCGCAGGTCTTTGGATAGTGGGAGCAAAAAGACAGGTTGCTCATATTATTCACCATTGCATTAACTGTCGCAAGGCGAGAGGAAAATTACAACATCAACAAATGTCTGATTTGCCAGTTGATAGGACAAGCACCGAACCACCGTTCACTTATGTTGGTCTGGACGTCTTTGGGCCATGGACAGTCACTGCACGTAAGACCAGAGGTGGTCATGCAGAAAGCAAACGATGGGCAGTGTTGTTTACATGCTTAAGTGTACGTGCTATACACATTGAAGCAATAGAATCCATGGACGCTTCTAGCTTCATCAATGCTTTAAGACGATTCCTCGCCATCAGAGGACCAGTAAAGCACATAAGATCTGACTGTGGAACCAACTTCATAGGAGAATGTCGAGAGTTGCAAATTGACTCTAAACCAGTTCAAGACTACTTAGCCAATAATGGTTGTACATGGATCTTTAACCCCCCGCATGCCTCTCATATAGGCGGTTCATGGGAAAGAATGATAGGCATCACCCGCAAAATATTGGACTGTATGCTTATGAACTCAAACTTTTCAAGGCTCACCCATGAGACTTTGACTACCTTCCTGGCTGAAGTATCTGCTATTGTCAACTCAAGACCTCTTGTACCTGTATCTATGGATCCAGAATCCCCTGCCATGACTTAATAGGATGGAAGATAATTTCAGTCATCCACTAAACCTTCCCTACTAACTACCCTTCCCCAATAAGACACAGGAATACCTACTTGGATAAAGAGGCCTACTCGGCCCAATTTATTAAACATTTACATAATTCACCAAATAATAAAACACAGAAAACATATCAAAAGCATATCAAAATACATGACAACATTCCAAACTTTGAAATACTAATAGGATCCTAGAAGGCAACAAGGCAAGCCATTCTCCTCACTCTTCCCTCCATTTTCATACCACCTTACCCTTGGCCGCGGTCACCGACCCAAGGGCACGAATCCGCCAATTCTAATTCCATCTACCCCTGTGGCCCATTTTGCCAAACAGGGGCCCCAACCACCAGCTTACCGATCCTCATGCGATGCACGCTCCAACTTGTCATGCACCTATTAAGCCTTGAATTGCCTTCCAGGACCCTCCGGTTAACCTGCCCATAAGAATACTCCCCTAACGTAATAACAGGGCAGGTGGGCGGGAACCGTGACAAATCCCTGCACGCCGGTGAAAGGTGACTCCTCCCCCAGGCATATATAATGCCCGCGAAATTCCTAACCCAACCCCTAACCCACCATAAACCTTAACCCTTTGTCTGCCTTCAACTTCCCCCTAAGTCAAGTTACACTGCGCTATGCTGCGCCCCGCTCCGTTGCTCTCATGACTTAATAGGATGGAAGATAATTTCAGTCATCCACTAAACCTTCCCTACTAACTACCCTTCCCCAATAAGACACAGGAATACCTACTTGGATAAAGAGGCCTACTCGGCCCAATTTATTAAACATTTACATAATTCACCAAATAATAAAACACAGAAAACATATCAAAAGCATATCAAAATACATGACAACATTCCAAACTTTGAAATACTAATAGGATCCTAGAAGGCAACAAGGCAAGCCATTCTCCTCACTCTTCCCTCCATTTTCATACCACCTTACCCTTGGCCGCGGTCACCGACCCAAGGGCACGAATCCGCCAATTCTAATTCCATCTACCCCTGTGGCCCATTTTGCCAAACAGGGGCCCCAACCACCAGCTTACCGATCCTCATGCGATGCACGCTCCAACTTGTCATGCACCTATTAAGCCTTGAATTGCCTTCCAGGACCCTCCGGTTAACCTGCCACCAACGACCTTAGGTGAAACCTCACCTATGGGCGTCCTGCCACACCCTCAAAGCTGTCTCCAATCCCTCCTGAAGCCCCAGGGCCCACATGTCGATACCCACATCATTGAGATGAACCCCGTCATCCCTAAGGAACTGAGGCGAAGCCGCCTCCAATTCTCGGTGACGCACCACTATGCCGCCATGCCGCCGCACAAAGCGGCCCACCTCCTTATTCAGCTTCGCCCTAGCCTTATTAATCCGGACAACCGACCGCGCCAAGCGCCAAACCCTCCGAGCAACCACCTCCGACCACACCACCAACAGCCCCGGAAAATCACACCACAACCGCAACAAATCCAACTTTATATCCCGAATCACTTCCCTAGAACTACGCACCCCCAAGTCATTGCCCCCCACATGCAAAACCAAAATATCCGGTGCCCTGTCCAAAGCAACTGACGCATGGAATTCTTGAAGAACCCGTCCCCATAACAACCCCCGCAAACCAATCCACCGAATTTGCAACTCATCTGATAGAAAACCCAACTGCCTGCCGTTCCTTCTCACATCCGCACGCATGGCTCCCCAATGAACGTAGGAATGTCCAAGAATCCACGCCAAACACGGTGAAGCACCTAAAAAACAAGACGATCAGACTTGCCGACTAGAAAACAACATGACAAATGCCAACAATCACAACCACAGGTTACAACAGGTGAGGACGAATATACGAACGATAACACGCAGATTCCCACCTCCCTATCCGCTTGATAGCTTCCTCGCCCAAACCCCACCTAGCCGCCTCAGTCGCCGCGCCAATCCTGAAAGAATGAGACGCAAACTCCAGAGCAGGGAAACCCGCGGCCGACAAACATTTCCGAAAAACAGCCACAAATTGAAAACGAGACAATGCCGAACCATCCCTATGCATCAATAAAGATCCCGGAACATCAGGCCGAACCCGCAAAAATTCCTCCACACACGTCAACGGACACAAAACCGACCCCCTCAATGCACGCAACACAATCCTCACCCCTTTGCCCCCCTGGTCAGTCTTAGACCTGCGCAACACGCAACACAGCCCATCCTCACAAAAGGAAATGTCTTCGCGTAACAAACCGCCCCCTAACAACCGACTCCTAGACACCAACTCCGAGACCCGAAAAGCACCAAAAAAAGCCAAAGAAAAAGCAGCCCTAAACAAACTCACTTCAAAAACAGACGAACACACCACCCCCGCCTGTTCCCACAACTTCTGCAACACCGCAAATGAAACCGGACGACGAGCATCCAGCCTCGTAACACTACGCCGGTACCCTTTTAAAGCCTGCCGCACCAAAAAACTCCTAGACACATCCGGCTGACCCCGCAAGCGCAACCAAAAAGCCACTGCTGCCACCCGCTTAGAGGCTACCGAAAAAGACACGCCCGAACTGAACGACACCCCCACATAATACAACAATAAGGAGTGAAAATCCTCCAACTCCCCACAGCCACCCACTTGCTCGATTAACCTCTCCCACTGAGACCACACAGACGCATATGCCGACCACGTACCCCTACTCACAGACCGCCTGATCAAATCTGAGGAGACCCCAAGGCCACGCTCCAGAGCCACTGAGGACAAGAAAGACCCTCCGCCTCCGCGTCCGGCACCAGCCTGCGAAAACGATCCCACTGAAACCGAGAAAGTGAGTCAGCAATAGAATTTTCAACACCAGGAACATGCACAGCTACAAAACAGGCATTCAGCCGCAAACCCCGCAGAACCAAATGACGCAGCAAACGCAACACTGGAGGGGAATTAGCCGACTGCCTATTAACCGCCTGCACAACGCTCAAATTATCGCACCAAAATCGCACTCGTTTGTTCAAGAGCAAGCCCCCCCACAATTCCGTAGCCAACACGATTGGGAACAATTCCAACAAAGCTAAATTGCCCAATAAACCTGCCGCTCTCCACTCCTCAGGCCAAGGGCCCGCACACCACTGCCCCTGGCAAAATGCTCCATAACCACATGACCCTGACGCATCAGTAAACAGTTCCAAATCAGCATTAGACACAGGGCCTTCCATCCACACTGACCGACCATTGAACTCGCCCAAAAAACGCTCCCAAATCGCCAAATCCGCCCTCACATCAGCTGACAAACGCAAGAAATGAAAAGGCACCGAGACACCCGCCGTAGCCATGGCCAAGCGTCTACAAAAAACACGACCCATTGGTAGGATTCTACAAGCAAAGTTCAACTTGCCTAAGACGGACTGCACCCGCCGCAACTGTACCTTCCTAGCCCTTCTCAGAAAAACCACCTCACACAACAAGTCCGCCACCTTATCCTCAGGCAAGCGACATTCCATTGCCACACTATCGATCACAATCCCCAAAAACTTGACCGTCGTAGCCGGCCCTTCAGTCTTTTCAGGCGCCAACGGCACACCAAACCTGGCCGCCACCCGCTCCATCGTCCGCAACAACATCGAGCAAACCCTCGACCCTGCCGGTCCCAAAAATAAAAAATCGTCAAGGTAATGCAACACCGAAGTCCAACCCGCTTCCTGCTTAACTACCCACTCCAAAAAGGAGCTAAACGTCTCAAACAGCGAACATGAAATAGCGCAACCCATCGGCAAGCAACAATCAACATAAAACTGTCCCTCCCACTTAAAACCCAGCAAATGAAAACTATCCGGATGAATGGGCAACAAACGAAACGCAGCCTCAATATCCGTTTTTGCCAACAAAGCCCCTTGACCGAAGCGACGTACCCACCGTACCGCCTCATCAAAAGACGTATACGACACCGAACATAACTCCTCGCTAATACCATCATTGACTGAACCCCCCGCGGGAAACGACAGGTGATGAATAAGCCTGAACTTGCCCGGCTCCTTCTTAGGGACCAACCCGAGAGGGGACACCCACAAATCCCGCAAAGGACATTCAGAAAACGGGCCAGCAATTCTCCCCGCAGCCACCTCCTTACCAATCTTCTCCGCAACCACCTCCGGTCGGCGCAAGGCAGAAGACAAATTGCGAGTCGCCACCTCAACCCGAACTGAAGCACACGGGATTACAAAACCGTCCCTAAAACCCCTCAACAACAATTCCGCAGCCTCCCTATTTGGGTAAATCTTTAGCCACGGGACCATCTCTGCTACCATCACGGGAGTCGCCCCCCTTGTGCGCAACTTCAAACCCTCTGCCCTTCCCGCGCTTAAAACACCGAGACAGACTGTGGGACCCCCCGCAACCGGAACACTCGTGCTTGAACTTGCAATCGGCAAGGTACCTACAGAAACCTTCATTGTACTGCCAACAACACCCCTTCCTATTTCCACTGGAGACATCTGACGCCGAGGAACCCCCGGCAACGGACCGAAAGGGCTGGCCAACACCCCTTGGAGCCGACATAAGCCGCATCCACAAACCAATATCCTTATGGTCCCACCGGATACTCGTTCGCACTGCCTTTCTCTGCCTAAACTGCTCATCATAGCGGAGCCAAGCCACCCCGCCATATGTCCTATAAGCCTCCCCAATCGCATCCATGTAACAAAATAAAGCCGAACAATTCTCCGGCGCCTTCTCCCCCACCACACTCGCGAATATCGCAAAAGCCTGAAGCCAGTTCGAAAACGTCCGCGGAATCAACCTATACCGCCGCTTCTCCTCCTCCTCCTTTTTGCTTTCCTCTGGCCTACCCCTCTCCAAATTAAACTTCTCCAACGGCAGCAATGAGAATATCTCAACATACTCCCCCCGCCAGATCCTTTCCCTGACCTCAACCTTCAAATGCGCCCCCAAAGGCCCTTCAAAGCAAACATACACTTCACCTTTAGCTGAATCCGCCATCCTGACATCATCGCACGCCCGGCCCCCACCACCACCAGACACCGCCGTCTCCCCCACCAAAGCACCCGCCGTGACAGCCGGCGCGCTCTCAACGACCTCCGCCCTAGCACACACACCCCCTCCAACCACCGGCGCAGGTGACCACACCGCCGCCGGGGACGTGTCAGCACCCGAACCCAAACGCGCCACCAGCGATAGCATCCCCGACATAAAATCCCGTACTAAACCCTCAGACCCAGCCAGCCCCCCCCAATCACCCCCTGACCCCGACCCGCAAAGGGTCCGTTGCTGACACGAAGTTTGCTCACCTGGCTGTCCCTGGGACGACCCCCCAGTAGCCGCCGACCGTCCTGCAGATCCTGCCGTCCACGATCCGGTCCGCGTCGATGCTGAGGAAGGACCGGCACCCGCCGGATCGTCAAGGCCGCCGTCCGCCTCCCCTTCGTCCAAACTTACTTCGCCCTCCTCAAAGGCACCATAGTCCTGGGGGCCACGACCAGCGTCCACCTGACCTGGCCGCAAGTCACCGTCCACGCAGCCGCCTGGCCCACCTCCAGATGGCCGCCTGTTCCGCGCACCTCCACCAACAGGACATAATTCTGACCGTCCAGGCCCGCCGGGAGGAAAACCGGCAGCCGCACCTAGACCTGAAGCCGCCGTCACACACCTCTGCTGCACCATGGGGGGCTCGAACCCAGAATCCACAGCCAGCGCTTGTGAAACTGCTTGACCTGCAGTACCGCCGCCGGCCACCGGTGTCGCTGTTCCTCCAACTGCTAGACCTGCAGTACCGCCGCCGGCCACCGGTGTCGCTGTTTCTCTCCTTGAACTCCTCGGCTGAGCAGACGCAGACTGCCGCCGGCCAGCAGATGCAGGCCGCGGCGCCCCCACATCCCTCACAGCAGCTGCGCTCCTGGACAGGCCCCCACCAACCGCCGATGAGGCCGCACACTCCACTGTTCGCCCAGACCAGGACCCTACCTGCGGGCCGGGAAGGTAAGATCCGACCGCCGGCTCGCTCCCCACCAGAACGCACTGGAGAGGGAGACACCGCTCTGGAACTTCTCCCCCTCTGTCGCGCCGAGGACGAGGGACACGGAGCAGCATGTCCCTCTCCCGCAAGTGCCCGGCGCCGAGCAGGATTCCTCCCGCTGCGCCGGCAAGGGGTAACAGCAGCAGCCCCAGCCAGCGCCAGCGGAGGGTCCCTAACGGGGCTCCTTAAGCGCCGCCGCACACGGGGGGTAGCCTCGGGGCTCAAGCGCTCCGGAGGCGCAGATCTCCTGGCACTGAGCCTGACTGCAGGTGCCGCAGGGGGCCCGGCCGGACCCGATAAAGCCACCCTCAAACAATCCTGCAGCCAGTCCTGCCCATGCCGCTCAGCAGCAGCCCTCACAGCCAAAACTAAATCCTCCACAGAAGCCATAATGCGACTAACCGTGACAAATCCCTGCACGCCGGTGAAAGGTGACTCCTCCCCCAGGCATATATAATGCCCGCGAAATTCCTAACCCAACCCCTAACCCACCATAAACCTTAACCCTTTGTCTGCCTTCAACTTCCCCCTAAGTCAAGTTACACTGCGCTATGCTGCGCCCCGCTCCGTTGCTCTCATTCTTACTCCAGCAACTCTTCTCACTCAGAAGTTTGGATCTGTTCCTAATCCACCTGAAGAGTCTTCTTCTAGTAACATATATCTGAAACAGTGGAAGCACGTTCAACATCTGGCCGACTGTTTCTGGAGCAGGTGGAAAAAGGAGTATTTAACGCTTCTGCAAGCACGTAGAAAGTGGCAACAGGTCAAGCCAAACTTACAGATAGGAGATCTTGTACTCATGAAAGACCAAAAGGTGGAAAGAAACTCCTGGTCCATGGGACTCATCTCAAAGGTCTTCATCAGTGAAGATGGCAAAGTTCGCAAGGTGGAAGTGACCATCGCAAAACAAGGCCATCCCAAATCCTTTATCAGGCCTGCATCTGAGATTGTTCTCCTCTTACCCGTGGAGGAATGATTCTTTACTTGAGGAACTTTATTCCTGGCAACCAGAAGACTCAAGGCGTTGGACTGTTCCAGTTCACCATTTCCAGTATGTTTTTTTTTTGTTTGTTTTTTGTCTTTCAGGTTCCAACATTTCATGGACATTTCTGTAGTTGCATATATAGTGAAATCCAAGGATTTCAGACGGGGAGTTTGCTGTTCCAGCCTTTATTCTTGTATTCTACAATTGTTGTGTTTGCATTATATTATCATTTACTATGTTGTGTAACGCTGCCACCCTGTGGTTATTCTTATAATACCATTTATAGTGTGTTATGTAAATTTCCATTGCATTGCTCTCCTCCCTCTTTTGTGACATCACATCCTCTGTAAGGTCCTTCGTACTTCCTCTTTGTCGCAGACCTTCAAGATGGTGAGAGCTTTTCTTTTTGACCTCTAATATCCTCTAGCAAACCCTCATTTCCCTGCATTTGTTTTCAAGGCAAATCAATAAATGATCAAAGCTTCACCATTGTATTCTCCTCACTGGATTATCATATGCAACTGGTGCCTATATCTGGAGATATTAGTGAGTTCAGCTATCTACCATTGCTTGAACAGGGGCTATCACTCACAACCAATCTGTCACGGACGGTGTACAGGAAACAAGGCAAAGCAACATGCTTAAGTGACTCGCTGGATCCAAAAGCTAAGGAACCAAAGGGAGACCCCTGCAGAAGACCTGGCACTTTCCCTGGCTGCTCAGCCTATGCAAAGATCCGAATGGTGGAAGTTTGCATATCCACGTACCTTGACTATATAACCCCTGAGCACCCTACAATAGTGAGGGGACACGACCACCGGCTCCCTACACAAGATACGGAGGGAGTCAGGGTCACCTGGGATCCAGCAAACAGAAAATAACAGATAAATGTTCAACACTTAACTTTGTAGCAGACAGGAGAACAAGATCAGCATGCACACACACTCCAGGAAGAAGTATAAGCCGCCCAGAAAAGCATTCTGGGGAGGAATTTAAAGCATTCTGTTTAACAATAGAAGAATAATTCAAAATGAACTTCCTGTAATAATTGGCAAAGCCTAAAAAACGCATCAGCGCCTTCTGATTCTCAGGAAGCTCCCACTCAAGCACAGCGCGGACCTTCTCGGGGTCCATGCGAAAACCAGAAGCGGAGAGAAGAAACCCCAGAAATTGAATTTCTCGAACCGCAAACGCACATTTTTCCATGTTTCGCATATAATTTATTCTCCCGCAGGATGAGCAAGACCTGACGTAAATGTTCCTTATGAGTTTTGAAATCGGGAGAAAAAATCAAAATGTCATCCAAATACACCAATACAAATTTTCCCATCAAATGATAAAAAATGCTGTTCACGAAATGCTGAAAAACGGCTGGGGCATTCATCAAACCAAAAGGCATAACCAAATTCTCAAAATGGCCCTCAGGGGTATTGAAGGCCGTCTTCCATTCGTCTCCCTCTCTGACCCTGACCAGGTTGTATGCCCCTCTTAGATCTAATTTGGAAAAGACTTTAGCCCCAACAACCTGGTTAAACAGGTCCGGGATCAGAGGAAGCGGATAAGGGTCACGAATAGTGATACTGTTCAGCTCCCTGAAATCCAGACAAGGTCTTAAAGAACCATCTTTTTTCTTAACAAAGAAAAAACCAGCGGCAACAGGTGACTTCGAGGGTCGTATGTGTCCTTTTCTCAGACTCTCAGAGATATAAGCACGCATAGCGATCCTCTCAGGTTGGGAAAGATTGTATAAACGAGATTTAGGCAGCTTGGCGTCTGGGATGAGATTAATAGGGCAATCGTACTCCCTGTGCGGGGGCAAATCCTGAACTCCACTCTCAGAGAAGACATCCGAAAATTCAGAGAGAAAAGATGGTACAGTCTTAGTAGCAACCTCAGAAACAGATGTCGTGAGGCAATTCTCTCTGCAAAAGTCACTCCAACCATTTATTTGCCTCGCTTGCCAATCAATGGTGGGGTTATGTTTAGTGAGCCAGGGTAGCCCCAACACTAGAGGAGTAGGCAAACCGCTAAGGACGAAACATGACACATCCTCAACATGAGCATCACTCACAATTAAACGGATATTGTGAACTATGCCCTTTAATGATTTCTGAGAAAGTGGAGCGGAATCAATCGATAAAACCGGAATATCCTTTCCCAAAGTGCACACCTGGAAACCATGAGTTATTGCGAATTGACTATCAATGAGATTGACCGCTGCTCCACTATCCGCAAAAATCTCACAAAAAATGCTCTTGCTCTCTAGCGCCACCCTAGCAGGCAGGACAAAACGGGAACTACAAGCAAACGGAAAACCTTCAATTTCCGCCTCAACCCTGCAAATAGTAACAGACGGAACATTTTTAAAAGATTTTTTTCCTCTTTGTTTCTTTATTATTCCCAGAGAACTGCCTGAATCTCCTAGAGGGACTAACATTTGCCAAATGATTAATACCTCCACAACAAAAACAAACCCTCCCATGCGGGCTGAATCTTCTATTGTCAGAAGCAATCAACCCCAGCTGCATGGGCTCCTGCTCAGAAGGGGCTGACAGCGACTGAGACCCCTGCGCACAGAATGAGACCGCTGCACTGTCCTGGGACTGAGTATGACAGGAAGGGGACATCTCTCCTCTCTCTCTAAGACGCCTGTCAATACGAACGGCCTGAGACATAGCAGAGTCCAAAGAAATAGGCCTCTCATGAAAGGCAAATGCATCTTTCAATCCCTCTGAAAGACCATGGCAAAATTGACTTCGGAGTGCAGCATCATTCCAACCAGTATCAGCTGCCCATCTCCGAAATTCTGAGCAGTATATCTCTGCGGATTGTTTACCCTGGCATAATAGACGTAGTCTAGACTCCGCCAGAGCAATACGATCCGGATCATCATATATCTGACCCAGGGCTAAAAAGAATTCATCCACTGAACGAGAGGGCCGTGCCCCCTCCGGCAGCGAAAAGGCCCAGGACTGAGCGTTACCCCTGAGCAGCGATATAATGATCCCCACCCTCCGTTCCTCATCACCAGAGGAATGGGGAAGAAGGCGAAAATGGAGTTTGCAAGCCTCTCTAAAACGCACAAAATTCTCACTACCCCCGGAGAACGTATCCGGGAGCGAGATCTTAGGCTCAGAACAAACTCCATGAACGCAAGCTGAACCGGTCACTTGAAGCTGAGAAAAAGTCCTGCGGAGATCAGCTACCTCCAATGAAAGACCCTGAAGGCGTTCAGCCAAAAGTGAAACCTGATGCATGCTTGAGACGGTTATGGCGGCTTATAATGTCACGGACGGTGTACAGGAAACAAGGCAAAGCAACATGCATAAATGACTCGCTGGATCCAAAAGCTAAGGAACCAAAGGGAGACCCCTGCAGAAGACCTGGCACTTTCCCTGGCTGCTCAGCCTATGCAAAGATCCGAATGGTGGAAGTTTGCATATCCACGTACCTTGACTATATAACCCCTGAGCACCCTACAATAGTGAGGGGACACGACCACCGGCTCCCTACACAAGATACGGAGGGAGTCAGGGTCACCTGGGATCCAGCAAACAGAAAATAACAGATAAATGTTCAACACTTAACTTTGTAGCAGACAGGAGAACAAGATCAGCATGCACACACACTCCAGGAAGAAGTATAAGCCGCCCAGAAAAGCATTCTGGGGAGGAATTTAAAGGGATGCAATCAGTCCAACTACATGACAGCTGAGAGAGGCTAACGAGATGAGGAACTGAATACCACAACAAAGAAACTCAAGGAGGAGGTTCTGAAAGGCCTCTGTCAGAGCTTCTCAGCTGTCTGGTTGTAACACAATCAGGGGATAATCTCTAACGTACATCTGTGGCAGAATAAGTGTGATGGTGTCCGGTATGTTTATGGATACATGTGGGAGCGTGCCCCTTATAGTGTGATGATGTCAACTATGTTTATGGATACATGTGGGAGCGTTCCCCTAATAGTGTGGTGATTTCAGGTATGTTTATGGATACATGTGGGAGTGTGCCCCTTATAGTGTGATGATGTCAACTATGTTTATGGATACATGTGGGAGCGTGCCCCTAATAGTGTGGTGATTTCAGGTATGTTTATGGATACATGTGGGAGCGTCCCCCTTACAGTGTGATAGTGTCCGGGATGTTTATGTATGCATGTGGGAGCGTGCCCTTTACAGTGTGATTCTGTCAGGTATGTTTATGGATATATGTGGGAGAGTGCCCCTCACAGTGTGACGCTGTCTGGCATGTTTATGGATACATGTGGGAGCGTGTCCTTTAAAGTGTGACGGTGTCCGGTATGTTTTTGGATACATGTGGAAGCGTGCCCCTTACAGTGTGATGCCGACAGGTATGTTTAGGGATACATGTGGGATCGTGCCTCTTATAGTGTGATGCCTTCAGGTATGTTTCTGGATACATGTGGGAGCGTGTCCTTTACAGTGTGACGGTGTCCGGTATGTTTATGGATACATGAAAGCCCCTTTATTAGTAACTGATCTTGTGCTATTCAGCCGCACCCTGAGGACACAAGAATAAACCTGCCCTGTGGAGAACTGCAGTTTCGTTTCTGTCTTCCTCTGTCAGCCATGGCATCTGCTGATGTGAGAGCTGAGCTGCTCTGCTCTATCTGTCTGCAGACCTATACAGATCCTGTAATGCTGAAATGTGGACACAACTTCTGCGGGGTCTGTATTGATCGTGTACTGGATACACAGGACGAGTCTGGGGTTTATACCTGTCCTGGATGCAGAGAAGAGTTTCAGGAGCGGCCTGCACTGATGAGATGCTTAGCTCTGCGTAACATTATGGAGAATTTATTGGTTACTCAACATAAAGAGACGGAAACCGGGATCTTCTGCACTTACTGTGTGGACTCTCCTGTACCTGCTGTTAAATCCTGTCTGATGTGTGAGGCTTTTCTGTGTGAGAAACACTTGAGAGTTCACAGCAAGTCATCAGAACACGTCTTATATGACCCCAGCACTTCCCTAGAGAACAGGAAATGTTCTGTCCATAAGAAGATCCTGGAGTATTACTGCACTGAGGACTCTGCTTGTATCTGTGTGTCCTGCAGTTTGGTTGGAGAACATAAGGGACATCAGGTGGAGATGCTGGATGAGGCCTCTAAGAAGAAGAAAGGGAAACTGAGAAATATTTTCCAGAAACTGACCAGAAAGAGGAAGGAGACCAAGAAAAGAGTCCAGAACCTGGAGGAACGCCGGAGAAAAGCACAAGAAAAAGCATCTGGGGAAGCAGAGAGAGTCACTGCCCTGTTTACAGACATCAGGAGACAACTGGACGACCTGGAGAAGAGGGTCCTGAGTGAGATCTCCAGGCAGGAAAAGGAAGAGTCACTCTCATTCTCTTCTCTGATCCAGAAGCTGGAAAAAAAGAAGGACGAGCTGCCCGGGAGGATGAGACACATCGAGGAGCTGTATAACATGACTGATCCACTGACTGTCTTACAGGAACCAGATACAGGTGACTTGTGTGATCCTGAGGAGGAAGGAGGAGATGAAGACATAAATAGATATCTACATGATGTAGGGGATCTGGATGTGGCTGTGATCTCAGACAAATTACACACATTATGTGACATAATAACAGATATAAGGAGAGGGATCTATATGGAGGGTCCTGCAGACATATTACTGGATGTAAACACAGCTGGTAATAACATTATTATATCAGACGACCTGAAAACTGCAACCTGGACACAAAATAATCAGAATCGTCCAGAAAGAGCAGAGAGATTCCAGGATTATCAGGTGATGAGCAGCAGGGGATTTACCTCAGGGCGACATTACTGGGATGTGGAGAGCAGTGGATCAGTGATGTGTAGGGTGGGGATGTGTTATCCCAGTATAGACAGGAGGGGAGGTCAGTCATACATTGGATATAATAACAAGTCCTGGAGTTTGTGGAGGTATTATAATCAGTATGCAGTGAGACATGACGGTAAAGAGATCCGGTTACCTGACAAGATCTCCGGTGATAGAGTCAGGATATGTCTGGACTATGAGGTCGGGCAGCTGTCCTTTTATGAGCTGTGTGTCCCCATCAGACACTTACACACCTTCACTGCCGCCTTCACCGAGCCCCTTCATGCTGCATTATATGTATTGGGAGGTTCTATAAAGATATCTATGGTGGGAGGTGAAACCTGCCAAAAATAAAATGATAAAAAACATAAAATTCTAATTCAAATCCCCAATTTGACATTTCATTTTTAACCCATGTCTGCAAAATGCCTGCCAAAATGAAAAGTATAATGTATGTCTTCCCTTTGAATTTTCATTCCCAGCTCCAGTGTGGGTAATATGTGGCAAAAATACATTTAAAATTAAATAGCCTTTGGCTATGTCAATGAATTATCATGTCCCCATAGTGCTATTTTCCAATCAAAATTATAAATCAAATGAAAAACCTAAAATAAGACTTAAACAAGGTAATTTGAGATTTCAATTTCTTCTCTTGTAGACATTTTTACTGCCAAATCAAAATGAAAAATGCCACTTGCCATATAACATTTACATTTTAATATTGTCCAAAATTCTGATTTATACAACTGAGCAGTAGTGGGCCTGGGTTAATATGTGAAATGCTGGTATTTAATTATTGGCTGAACAGACAGTGACTGTCCAAAGGAGGGCGCTCTGCTTCTACACAATTCCCATAGGTCACACACCGCTACAGATCAGAACGCGTTTAGAATTCCAATAGAGGAAAATGATGCTAGTGTGCAGAGTGACTGGCATAAGACTATGAATCCAATAGATGGCGCTGAGAGGAAAATGACACAAAGGGACACAATACATGGAATAACACTATGCTATGGCCAGCTTCTTGACAGTTAGCCTATGTGGCATCCAAGTTAAAAGCAAGGGTTAAAGGCCTTAGGTTGCTTATTCTTTTTGTCCCACTTCAAAACTATTTTTTTTTCTTTTTAACCCCTTCCCGCATTTGGATGTAACTGTACATCCAGATTACCTGTAATTTAACGTAATCAGGCGTACAGTTACATCCAAACTGTTAACTGGGGCTTTGACACTATAATGGTCCATTCACACGTCCGTTTTTTCTTTCCTGATCTGTTTAGTTTTTTTGCGGAACAGATCAGGACCAGATCTGGACCCATTCATTTTCAATGGGTCCTGGAAAAAATCGGACAGCACAATGTGTGCTGTCCGTATCCATTGTTCCGTTCCACATGTCCGTTTAAATATAAAATATGTCCTATTCTTTTCCGCAAAATTCGGATCCTGGTACAATACAAAGTCAATGGATCCGCAAAAAACAGAAGACATTCGGATGTCATTCAGTATGTCATCCGTTTTATGCGGAATCCGTTCCTGGAAACATATAACAAAATTTTATTTTATTTTTTTCAATTTTTTTTCAAAGAAATCCAAACAACTTTATTTGATTATTGAAATTTATACATATTTCCGTTTTTTGCGGAAACATTTTCAGGAACAACGGATCCACAAAAAACGGACCGAAAATCGGGATATAGGAAAATACTGACGTTTGAATGTAGCCTAAAGAGCAGAGACACCGGAGAAGCTGGCAAGGATCCAATCTGAGTGGTCCCTTGCTGTGCAGACTAACCAATCGGAGCACGGCAGTGTAAAAATGCCTGTTTCAACCTCTGATCTCCAACCTTTGTGCCCACAATGCCAGATGTGCCCCTGATGCCCTCCGTTCACCAGTTCGGCCCCCCCCATTCGTCCCTGCAGCCCTTCGTAGCGATCCCCCTGGTATTGTATGTGATGGTGGTGGCTCCGGGACAGAGCTGCCGCCATCATCAGCGAGTGTCAGCTGTAACATACAGCTCGACACTGCTGCAATGGTAACATTAGTGCTGGCTCCGATCTCAGCAATTTAACCCCTTAAATACAGCGGTCGGTAGCCACCCATGACATCTATGGAGTTAACAGTAGTGATGGCCCAAGACAGTTTGCAAATGTGCGTTCGCGATCAAATATTCGCGAACCATGCGTTCGCAGCGTGCCCCTTTGACTTTAATGGCAGGCGAACCTGAAAAACCTTCAGGTCATATTTGCAGCCACCAAATACTTACTAGAAGTGCACAAATAGTCCCATAACATGGACAGTGACATACCAGAGGGGGATCATTGGCAAATATTCCCACAAAAAATCTGTATTTTAATCAGGGGCCATTTTATGCGTCCTAAAAGGAAACTCTCAAAAATGTGCCCTGCTGGAGCCTAGAAAAATGTTATTTTAGGCCACGGGAGTACAGGCCCCAAAAATTATGCATTCACCGGACAGAAAATAACTTGTGATTATGTGGCTGGAGGTACATTAGAAGGTCATTGGATAAAAATTTTACTGTATGCTAGGGTTGTTTTCGGGAATTGAATTTTCAATACCCAATCAATACTTTTTCCTGGTAACGACCTCGATTCCAGGATTTGCTTTTGTTCGACACTAGGCTTCGCTATTGCGCAGTCTAGTATCAGAGAACAATGAGCGTGCTGCTCTCAGCGCGCTCCGTGTCCTCCTAAGCAGTACAGGGGAGAAGGAAGCAGTCTCTCCCTCCCCCCTCCTGTCTCTTCACGCAATATCACGTACATGTACGTGGGGGAATGTGGTGCCTCACCGCATCCCCACGTGCATGTACGTGATCGGCTTTCACTGTCAGCGCAGGGACCGAAGCGCTGAAGATTCAGTGAAGCAGGCGTGCTGGGGTTGCTAGGCAACCAGAGAAGCCGGAAGGAGCTGTATTGGCCCACTGACCCGCCCACGATCGCTGTGATTGGTCCAATACTGCAGAGGGACCAATCGCAGCGCATCGGGGCAGGTAAGGGGGGGTTAGGGAGGGACTGTGTGCCTCTCCTTCTCTGATCGTCCCCATTCCTGTCAGGGAAGCGATCAGAGAAGGAGAGTGTGACAATCTACTGTACCTGCCATATGTATACTAGTCATGGAGCACTGCTACTTAGCGCTCCATGACTAGTATACTCCTCATCGCATTTAACTGTCACCATGTCTGCAGAGCCCCTGTGATTTCAATGGTGTTGTTATATGCGAAATCCGCAGGCTCGTTTTGATAAAAAAAGCTTTTAACTAACCTGTCAGTCATGAGGATAAGGTGCCCAGGGCGTTTCTCCCGGTCTGAACATGCCGCCGCCGCCGCCGCCGTTGGTGCCCAGCTCCTCCTCTGCCTTGAATTTGCGCCGCCTGAATGTGAAGAAATACGCCTCCGGCTCTCCCTCAGTCCCCCCTCCTTTTCCAAAATTTCGCGCGTGCGCACAGGCCTGTGCCTGATGCGCCCGTGCAGACTTTACGATTCAGCCTCATTGAGCGAAGTGCGCATGCGCATGCGCACTTCGCTCAACCTCCCGATAACGCGAACACTGCCGCACGCGCGGGATCTTAGAAAAGAAGGAGGGAGGACTGAGGGAGAGCCGGAGGCGTATTTCTTGACATTCAGGCGGCGCAAATTCAAGGCAGAGGAGGAGCTGGGCACCAACGGCGGCGGCGGCTGGCGGCATGTTCAGACCGGGAGAAACGCCCTGGGCACCTTATCCTCATGACTGACAGGTTAGTTAAAAGCTTTTTTTATCAAAACGAGCCTGCGGATTTCGCATATAACAACACCATTGAAATCACAGGGGCTCCATGGACAGAACTATAGTTTTAAAAGTGGGGGTTAGAAAGTGGTGACAGAGTCCCTTTAAGATAATCGCCCAAAAACTGAAAAAACTATGGCTCTTAGACTATGAAAACACTAAAACATCATTTTTTTTGTTTCAAAAATGAAATCATTGTGTAAAACTTATATAAATAAAAAAAGTATACATATTAGGTATTGCAGCGTCCGTATCGACCGGCTCTATAAAAATATCACATGACCTAACCCCTCAGGTGACCACCGTAAAAAAATAAAAATAAAAACGGTGTAGAAAAAGCTATTTTTTGTCATCTTACGTCACAAAAAGTGTAATAGCAAGCGATCAAAAAGTCATATGCACCCCAACATAGTGCCAATCAAACCGTCATCTCATCTCGCAAAAAATGAGACCCTACTTAAGATAATCGCCCCAAAACTGTAAAAACTATGGCTCTTAGACTATGGAGAAACGAAAAAAAAATTTTGTTTTAAAAATGAAATCATTGTGTAAAACTTACATAAATAAAAAAAATTGTATACATATAATAGGTATCGCCGCATCCGTGACAACCTGCTCTATAAAATTACCACATGATCTAACCTGTCAGATGAATGTTGTAAATAACAATAAAAAAAAACGATGCCAAAAAATCGATGCTATTTCTTGTTACCTTGACGCACTAAAAGTGTAATATAGAGCAACCAAAAATCATATGTACCCTAAACTAGTACCAACAAAACTGCCACCCTATCCCGTAGTTTCTACTCTAGGGGTGCATCAGGGGGGCTTCAAAGGGACATGGTGTCAAAAAACCAGTCCAGCAAAATCTGCCTTCCAAAAACCATACGGCGCACCTTTCACTCTACGCCCCGCTGTGTGGCCGTACAGTAGTTTATGACCACATATGGGGTGTTTCTGTAAACGGCAGAGTCAGGGCAATAAAGATATAGTCTTGTTTGGCTGTTAACCCTTGCTTTGTTAGTGGAAAAAATTGGTTAAAATGGAAAATTAGGCAAAAAAATGAAATTCTCAAATTTCATCCCCATTTTCCAATAACTCTTGTGCAACACCTAAAGGGTTAACGAAGTTTGTAAAATCAGTTTTGAATACCTTGAGGGGTGTACTTTCTTAGATGGGGTCACTTTTAGGGAGTTTCTACTCTAGGGGTGCATCAGGGGGCTTCAAATGGCACATGGTGTAAATAAACCAGTCCAGCAAAACCTGCCTTCCAAAAACCATACGGCGCACCTTTCACTCTACGCCCCGCTGTGTGGCCGTACAGTAGTTTACGACCACATATGGGGTGTTTCTGTAAACGGCAGAGTAAGGGCAATAAAGATACAGTCTTGTTTGGCTGTTAACCCTTGCTTTGTTAGTGGAAAAAATTGGTTAAAATGGAAAATTAGGCAAAAAAATGAAATTCTCAAATTTCATCCCCATTTGCCAATAACTCTTGTGCAACACCTAAAGGGTTAACAAAGTTTGTAAAATCTGTTTTGAATACCTTGAGGGGTGTAGTTTATAGAATAGGGTCATTTTTGGGTGGTTTCTATTATGTAAGCCTCGCAAAGTGACTTCAGACCTGTAGTGGTCCCTAAAAATTGGATTTCTGAAAAATTTCAATATTTGCTTCTAAACTTCTAAGCCTTGTAACATCCCCAAAAAATAAAATATCATTCCCAAAATAATTCAAACATGAAGTACACATATGGGGAATGTAAATTCATCACAATTTTTGGGGGTATTACTATGTATTACAGAAGTAGAGAAACTGAAACTTTGAAATTTGCAAATTTTTCAAAATTTGGGGTAAATAATGGTAAAAATAATTTTGGGACTTAATTTTTCCAGTGTCATGAAGTACAATATGTGACGAAAAAACAATCTCAGAACGGCCTGGATAAGTCAAAGCGTTTTAAAGTTATCAGCACTTAAAGTGACACTGGTCAGATTTGCAAAAAATGACCTGGTCCTTAAGGTGAAATAAGGCTGTGTCTTGAAGGGGTTAAAGAGGACCTTTCATCTGGCAAATAATTCTGAACTAAGTATTATGATATGTACAGCGGCGCCCAAGGATCTCACTGCACTTACTATTATCCCTGGGCGCCGCTCCAAAAACCCGCTATGTGCCCGTTTTTTTTCTCCCAGGCTGTGAGCTCTACGCTGCGATGGGAGAAGGAGACGCCCAGGAGAACAAGCACAGTCTCTGCCCAGTATAACCAAGTCCCTGAAGAAACTGGAGGACATAGCGGGAGAATGGAGCGGCGCCCAGGGATAATAGTAAGTGCAGTGAGATCTCTGGGCACCGCTGTACATATCATGATACTTAGTTCAGAATTTTTTGCCAGATGAAAGGTCCTCTTTAATACAAATCCCAGAGGCGGGTGCTGGCAGGGAGCTGGCAGTGAAATCCTGGGGCTCCGATCGGTTACCATGGCAGCCAGGACACTACTGAAGCCCTGGCTGCCATAGTCAGCTCCCTGCTGCTGTGTGTACTATACACAGGGCAGCAGGGAAAGTGTGAAGTCCTATTCACCCTGATAGATCCCAGGATCTAACCCCTAAGGGGGGATATAGTTATTAAATAAAAAGTAAAAAAAAAAAAAAATCTAAATATTAAGTATAAATCACCCCCTTTCCCAATTTTACATATAAAATATATAAAAAATAAATAAATAAACATATTACATATCGCCATGTCAGAAAAGTCCAAACTATTAAAATATAAAAAAAAATAGCAAATATTCAGGCTGTCTAGAGGAATACTTCTCCACATCCCTTTCCTACCTTCCTTCCCCCCGCCCCATGTTTAACCTCCCTTTCCCTCCTACCCCTTCCTTCCTTCATACCCCTCCAAATCAACCCCCTCACCCTCTGAATACAAGCTGTCTTTGATTGTGGTCTTGATAACCTCAGTATACCCTCAATTCCGCTGAAATTGCATGACTATACTGATTCACTATGCAGTTTACGCTTTAAAAAACAATTGTTGTAATGTGCACTATTATGTAGGATAATCGGGATACTCATGATATACTATTCAGCTGTTAACCTATTTAATGGTATGACAATTGATGTGTTACATTTAATTGTATTCCTTTCACAGAAGACCTCTTCTGACTTAAATAAATCAATAAAAAGACATTTGAAAAGAAAAAAAATGTCCTATGCGGTGAGCGCCGTAACAGAAAAAATAAAAATAAAAACTGCGCGATTAACCATTTTTTTTGTCACCTTGTCTCCCCAAAAAATAGGATCGGACTGTTCTATTATGGGCCGGACGTTACATAAAATGCGGAATGCACGCAGCTTATTTTGGTGTTTTATTTTTTTCGCATGGTATTGAATGGTATCGAGTATCGCAATACTTTTTTATGGTATCGAAACCGAATCAAAATTTTTGTATCAAAACAACCCTACTGTAGGCCAGTGCAGGCCCCCAAAATTAGGCATTAACCTGACAGAAAAGAACCTGTGATTATGTGGCTGGAGTTACATTAGGCGGTCACTGGATAAAAATTTTACTGTAGGCCAGTACAGGCCTCAAAAATTAGGCATTCACCTGACAGAAAAGAACTTGTGATTATGTGGCTGGAGGTACATTAGGCAGTCACCGGATAAAAATTTTAATGTAGGCCAGAACAGGCACCAAAAATTAGGCATTCACTTGACAGAAAAGAACTTGTGATTATGTGGCTGGAGGTACATTAGGCTGTCACTGGATAACATTTTTACTGTAGGCCACTGGAGTAAAGGCCCAAAAATTAGGCATTCACCTGACAGAAAAGGCATTTTATGCCACTGTATATACATAAGACAAGGACCATTCCTTGTTCTGGGTGGTGGTGAATATGTGTGGGCTGGCATGAGGAAATTCAATTACACCTGGTCGTCACAGGTGTTGAATTCCTCAGAGATCAATGCCTCATTAATTTTTAGAAATGTGAGTTAGTCCACACTGTCGTGAGCTAGGCGAGTGCGCTTATCGGTCACGATCCCCCCTACTGTGCTGAACGTCCTTTAAGACAGGACACTCGACGAGGGGCAAGCCAAGAGTTCCATGGCAAATTGTGCCAGCTCTGGCCACAGGTCAAGCCTGCACACCCAGTAGTCCAGGGGTTCCTCGCTTCTCAGAGCGGTCGGTGTCAGAATCAGAGGAGGATGGTGGCTGGGGGGAGGGGGAGGAGGAGCAAGAAGAGCAGGCTTTGAAGGGGACTTTAAACTTTTTGGGGATCCCTGGTAAAGTCCCTGAGGCTTGATCCGGCTGTTGATGGGTTGGTTGCAAGAATGATCTCATATCCGAAGTGACCAACGCATCTTCAAACCACTCTCTTCTTGCATGCGCGGTAGGATTGGTACCCGCACCTGTTTTGCTGTGGGTGGAAATTCCTCTACCAGCGCCCGCAACAGCAGAATGCAGCATCTCTGGCAGCAAGACCTGGAAATGCTGCATTCTGACAGCCCTCTTTGATGCTGGTAACATGTCCGCAATTTTGTGTTTGTACCGGGGGTCTAAGTACGTTGCCACCCAGTACTGGTCCTTGCCCTTTATGCTTTTTATATGGGGGTCCCTCTTCAAATACTAGAGCATGAAGGCCCCCGTTTGCACTAAATTGGAAGCGTTGGAGAGCCCTGGCTCCTGCTCATGGCCCAGGAGAATGTCGTCCTCGGTCTCCTCCCGCCAGCCACTGACAACACCAGGGATCCCCGAAAAGTTTAAAGTCCCCCTCAAAGCCTGCTCTTCTTGCTCCTCCTCCCCCTCCCCCCAGCCACCATCCTCCTCTGACTCCTCTTCAGACTCCTGCTGACTTGTCTCAGATGGAGTAGCCCCCCTAGGTATTCATTCTGCATTGCGACTTCCTCATCTTCCAGCTCCTGCTCCTCGATGGCTAGATTAATGACACAACGCAATGCACGCTCCAGAAAGAAGGCTTAAGGTACGATGTCACTGATGGCGCCCTGGCTGCGACTGACCAGTTTGGTGATCTAATCAAATGGCCGCAGAAGTTTGCATGCGTCGCGCATGAGCAGCCACTGGCTTGGTGAAAAGAAATCAAGCTCCCCAGAACCTGTCCTGCTGCAGAGTTCGTACAGGTAGTCGTTAAGGGCACGTTGCTGCGGAGCAGCCTATCAAGCATATGCAGCACGTCGGGCTTTCACAAATCAGATGTCTAATGGGCAAGTGGTGTCGCCGCTAAACATCAGCAAGGCGAGCCATGGCCGTGTAAGATCTTCTAAAATAGCCAGGGATTTTCCTGGCCTGTCACAAGACGTCCTGGACCCCGGGGTACTTGGCAACGAATTGCTGCACGACTAAGTTCAGGACGTGTGCCATGCACGGCACATGTGTCATTTTGCCCTGTTTCAGTGTGCTCAGCAGATTGGCACCGTTGTTGCACACCACTTTACCAACTGTCAAATTGAGCGGGGTTAGCCACTGATCGGCCTGTGACCGCAGAGCTGAAAGCAGCACAGCATGGCAACGTCTCACCTGGCACGTCAAATAGGTTTTGGGGGGCGCAGCGGAAATGGCGGTAGCAGTGGAAAAGGAGGAGTCAGCTGAGGAGGAGACAGAGAATGGAGGAGGAGAAGAAGAGGCAGCCCTGCATGCAATCCGTGGTGGTAACACCAAATCTACACGGGAGCCACGGGTTACATGCTTGGCGGCCGTTAGAAGGTTTAACCAGTGTGCAGTAAAAGTTATGTACCTTCCCTGCCCGTGTTTGCAAGACCACGTGTCTGTGGTCAGATGTATATTGGCACCGACACTGGCAAGAGATATATTCACTTGCCGCTGAACGTGGCCATATAGCTCTGGGACGCCCTTCTGGGAGAAATATTTCCTTCCGGGGACCTTCCATTGCAGTGTGTCAATGGCCACACATTTTATAAAGGCCTCCGAGTCCACCAGTTTATATGGCAGCAGTTGGCGGGCTAGCAGTTCTGACAAGCCAGCGATCAGCCTTTGGGCAAGAGGGTTATCCGGCGTCATCAACTTTTTACGCTCGAACATTTGGGCCAGGGAAGCCTGCCTTCTGCCAGATGAACGCGACGACGGCGCGGTGGAAGGTGGAGTGGAGGACAAATGGTAGGAGAAAGGAGAAGAGGCAGGAAGTGGAGCGCCTGGAGTTCTGATGGCGTTGCTCCCACTGGGCTCGGTGATGGGAAGCCAGGTGCCTTTTTAAGGCGGTCTTCCCTAGGTGAGTTATGGGCTTACTGTGACTTATGTGTTAATGCAACACGCCAGACCTGCAGGGTATGACGAAGTGAGGTCACAGTTATGGGCAATCGAGGGTACTCACTATATTTGAAGAACCCTGGGCAGGCGCGTGGCAGTGAAGGAGAGGTAGACACAGTTCCTCTGGGGCACGCTCTGTAGATAGGGACCAGGCCTGATGGTAGTTGAGGTGCCCTGGATGTTACAGGTATTTTGTGTGCCTGGGGCAAGGTCCCTGTGGTATTCGTGACGCCAGTGCCTTTGGACGGTGGCACGCCGGTTGGTGGTTGGAATGATGAAGGTACACAAGTATGCAGTGAACCAAACGTAAACTTTACTGGACAATCCAACTTTGTACAGCAGGTGTAGCACAGTCTTTATATTACAGTTCCACAAAGGGGCTTATTCACAATATGGCAGGCAATAGTCATGCAAGATACGCTGAGGGTAAACTTTACAAGCACTAGGCAGCAGGTTGTACCTTTCTCAGAATCAATGTACAGTGTCCCTTTTAGAACTCCTGCTCTGGCTTTATATCTCCCAAGGCCCGGATGCCTAAATGGGTGGCTTAAATCCTTGGTTACTTTCTTCCTCAGGTATTATACTGCTTGCTGCACTGTATAAAGGTTCTCTGCCCTTCACGGTCACTTTGCTTACCCTGGGTCGCCTCCTCCTATCAGGTGGATAACTGTAGGTTTCTCCCAGGAGGTTGAATCCTGCAACTGGGGTATCTCTTCAGAGCTAACTTAGGCTCTCTTGTTCTTCAGGCAGGCTGGAGCTTCTCAACAGCCTCCTGGACATCACTAGCAGCCAGGGCTATCCAGCTGCATGTCAGGAGCAGGCTTCTTAACCTCTGTCTTCTCAGACTCCTGACTCTGCACTAACTCTCCCTGTCTGGGCCTGGACATTTATACTAGGGGCTCCCTATCTCCCTCTAGTGTCTGGGATGTCTAACTACACCCAACTAGGCCTGCTACTGCATCACACAGGGGTACATTGCATGTAAAAACACATTAAAACATACATTAAATGCAGAATTAAATATGACATTCCTGTTCCTTGTGAGTAGGAGTAACGCGCACACCAATTGACCCTTGTGTAGTGCCCACCCATACCTAGTGGGACACTACATTAACAGCACAGGCTGCAGATGGCAACACTATTGTCAGCAGCTGACACGTTAAAAAAAGCCCACACTGTGGAGCCATGTGCCGGCGTCCAGGGAGCGGCAGAAGTGACCGTGCATGGTGGATGGCTTGCTCCAGATACATTTGCAGTCTGCTTTTTGCCTCCTGTGCCCTGCGAGCTATGCCTGCTTCTCCTCCTTCTCCTTCCTCTCTGCTGCTCCATCTCTCCCTCTGAACTTCCCTCCTCTTCCTCTCTTGTGGGCACCCACGTGACGTCCATCAACACGTCATCATCATCACCTTCACCACCACTGACATTTGAGATCTCTGAGTAGGCTGCAACAGTGGGGACCTCCCTCCTTGGGCTGATCTGGGTACTGTCGTCAGACCGCTGGGTGGTGGCCGTTACTACCTCAATTATTTTTTTGTCACAACAGTTATATCACACCACCCTGTTTATTTGGGTCAACAGGTATATCGCAGCCGTCAACCAGTATTTTGTGGAAGCAGAGATATCACACCCCTTAATCAGTTTTTTTTGGGCACCAGGTATATCCCCCCAGTTGCAAATAGTTGTTCCAATAACGCTTGCAGAACCGCACACAACTACTGCACAATAAAAATGCACCATAATATACTTTCTATGTAAGTATATCACACCCCTCAGTATATCATACCTGGCGGCTGGCGGCATGTTCAGACCGGGAGAAACGCCCTGGGCACCTTATCCTCATGACTGACAGGTTAGTTAAAAGCTTTTTTTATCAAAACGAGCCTGCGGATTTCGCATATAACAACACCATTGAAATCACAGGGGCTCCATGGACAGAACTATAGTTTTAAAAGTGGGGGTTAGAAAGTGGTGACAGAGTCCCTTTAAGATAATCGCCCAAAAACTGAAAAAACTATGGCTCTTAGACTATGAAAACACTAAAACATCATTTTTCTTGTTTCAAAAATGAAATCATTGTGTAAAACTTATATAAATAAAAAAAGTATACATATTAGGTATTGCAGCGTCCGTATCGACCGGCTCTATAAAAATATCACATGACCTAACCCCTCAGGTGACCACCGTAAAAAAATAAAAATAAAAACGGTGTAGAAAAAGCTATTTTTTGTCATCTTACGTCACAAAAAGTGTAATAGCAAGCGATCAAAAAGTCATATGCACCCCAACATAGTGCCAATCAAACCGTCATCTCATCTCGCAAAAAATGAGACCCTACTTAAGATAATCGCCCCAAAACTGTAAAAACTATGGCTCTTAGACTATGGAGAAACGAAAAAAAAATTTTGTTTTAAAAATGAAATCATTGTGTAAAACTTACATAAATAAAAAAAATTGTATACATATAATAGGTATCGCCGCATCCGTGACAACCTGCTCTATAAAATTACCACATGATCTAACCTGTCAGATGAATGTTGTAAATAACAATAAAAAAAAAACGATGCCAAAAAATCGATGCTATTTCTTGTTACCTTGACGCACTAAAAGTGTAATATAGAGCAACCAAAAATCATATGTACCCTAAACTAGTACCAACAAAACTGCCACCCTATCCCGTAGTTTCTACTCTAGGGGTGCATCAGGGGGGCTTCAAAGGGACATGGTGTCAAAAAACCAGTCCAGCAAAATCTGCCTTCCAAAAACCATACGGCGCACCTTTCACTCTACGCCCCGCTGTGTGGCCGTACAGTAGTTTATGACCACATATGGGGTGTTTCTGTAAACGGCAGAGTCAGGGCAATAAAGATATAGTCTTGTTTGGCTGTTAACCCTTGCTTTGTTAGTGGAAAAAATTGGTTAAAATGGAAAATTAGGCAAAAAAATGAAATTCTCAAATTTCATCCCCATTTTCCAATAACTCTTGTGCAACACCTAAAGGGTTAACGAAGTTTGTAAAATCAGTTTTGAATACCTTGAGGGGTGTACTTTCTTAGATGGGGTCACTTTTAGGGAGTTTCTACTCTAGGGGTGCATCAGGGGGCTTCAAATGGCACATGGTGTAAATAAACCAGTCCAGCAAAACCTGCCTTCCAAAAACCATACGGCGCACCTTTCACTCTACGCCCCGCTGTGTGGCCGTACAGTAGTTTACGACCACATATGGGGTGTTTCTGTAAACGGCAGAGTAAGGGCAATAAAGATACAGTCTTGTTTGGCTGTTAACCCTTGCTTTGTTAGTGGAAAAAATTGGTTAAAATGGAAAATTAGGCAAAAAAATGAAATTCTCAAATTTCATCCCCATTTGCCAATAACTCTTGTGCAACACCTAAAGGGTTAACAAAGTTTGTAAAATCTGTTTTGAATACCTTGAGGGGTGTAGTTTATAGAATAGGGTCATTTTTGGGTGGTTTCTATTATGTAAGCCTCGCAAAGTGACTTCAGACCTGTAGTGGTCCCTAAAAATTGGATTTCTGAAAAATTTCAATATTTGCTTCTAAACTTCTAAGCCTTGTAACATCCCCAAAAAATAAAATATCATTCCCAAAATAATTCAAACATGAAGTACACATATGGGGAATGTAAATTCATCACAATTTTTGGGGGTATTACTATGTATTACAGAAGTAGAGAAACTGAAACTTTGAAATTTGCAAATTTTTCAAAATTTGGGGTAAATAATGGTAAAAATAATTTTGGGACTTAATTTTTCCAGTGTCATGAAGTACAATATGTGACGAAAAAACAATCTCAGAACGGCCTGGATAAGTCAAAGCGTTTTAAAGTTATCAGCACTTAAAGTGACACTGGTCAGATTTGCAAAAAATGACCTGGTCCTTAAGGTGAAATAAGGCTGTGTCTTGAAGGGGTTAAAGAGGACCTTTCATCTGGCAAATAATTCTGAACTAAGTATTATGATATGTACAGCGGCGCCCAAGGATCTCACTGCACTTACTATTATCCCTGGGCGCCGCTCCATACTCCCGCTATGTCCCAGTTTTTTTTCTCCCAGGCTGTGAGCTCTACGCTGCGATGGGAGAAGGAGACGCCCAGGAGAACAAGCACAGTCTCTGCCCAGTATAACCAAGTCCCTGAAGAAACTGGAGGACATAGCGGGAGAATGGAGCGGCGCCCAGGGATAATAGTAAGTGCAGTGAGATCCCTGGGCACCGCTGTACATATCATGATACTTAGTTCAGAATTTTTTGCCAGATGAAAGGTCCTCTTTAATACAAATCCCAGAGGCGGGTGCTGGCAGGGAGCTGGCAGTGAAATCCTGGGGCTCCGATCGGTTACCATGGCAGCCAGGACACTACTGAAGCCCTGGCTGCCATAGTCAGCTCCCTGCTGCTGTGTGTACTATACACAGGGCAGCAGGGAAAGTGTGAAGTCCTATTCACCCTGATAGATCCCAGGATCTAACCCCTAAGGGGGGATATAGTTATTAAATAAAAAGTAAAAAAAAAAAAAAAATCTAAATATTAAGTATAAATCACCCCCTTTCCCAATTTTACATATAAAATATATAAAAAATAAATAAATAAACATATTACATATCGCCATGTCAGAAAAGTCCAAACTATTAAAATATAAAAAAAAATAGCAAATATTCAGGCTGTCTAGAGGAATACTTCTCCACATCCCTTTCCTACCTTCCTTCCCCCCGCCCCATGTTTAACCTCCCTTTCCCTCCTACCCCTTCCTTCCTTCATACCCCTCCAAATCAACCCCCTCACCCTCTGAATACAAGCTGTCTTTGATTGTGGTCTTGATAACCTCAGTATACCCTCAATTCCGCTGAAATTGCATGACTATACTGATTCACTATGCAGTTTACGCTTTAAAAAACAATTGTTGTAATGTGCACTATTATGTAGGATAATCGGGATACTCATGATATACTATTCAGCTGTTAACCTATTTAATGGTATGACAATTGATGTGTTACATTTAATTGTATTCCTTTCACAGAAGACCTCTTCTGACTTAAATAAATCAATAAAAAGACATTTGAAAAGAAAAAAAATGTCCTATGCGGTGAGCGCCGTAACAGAAAAAATAAAAATAAAAACTGCGCGATTAACCATTTTTTTTGTCACCTTGTCTCCCCAAAAAATAGGATCGGACTGTTCTATTATGGGCCGGACGTTACATAAAATGCGGAATGCACGCAGCTTATTTTGGTGTTTTATTTTTTTCGCATGGTATTGAATGGTATCGAGTATCGCAATACTTTTTTATGGTATCGAAACCGAATCAAAATTTTTGTATCAAAACAACCCTACTGTAGGCCAGTGCAGGCCCCCAAAATTAGGCATTAACCTGACAGAAAAGAACCTGTGATTATGTGGCTGGAGTTACATTAGGCGGTCACTGGATAAAAATTTTACTGTAGGCCAGTACAGGCCTCAAAAATTAGGCATTCACCTGACAGAAAAGAACTTGTGATTATGTGGCTGGAGGTACATTAGGCAGTCACCGGATAAAAATTTTAATGTAGGCCAGAACAGGCACCAAAAATTAGGCATTCACTTGACAGAAAAGAACTTGTGATTATGTGGCTGGAGGTACATTAGGCTGTCACTGGATAACATTTTTACTGTAGGCCACTGGAGTAAAGGCCCAAAAATTAGGCATTCACCTGACAGAAAAGGCATTTTATGCCACTGTATATACATAAGACAAGGACCATTCCTTGTTCTGGGTGGTGGTGAATATGTGTGGGCTGGCATGAGGAAATTCAATTACACCTGGTCGTCACAGGTGTTGAATTCCTCAGAGATCAATGCCTCATTAATTTTTAGAAATGTGAGTTAGTCCACACTGTCGTGAGCTAGGCGAGTGCGCTTATCGGTCACGATCCCCCCTACTGTGCTGAACGTCCTTTAAGACAGGACACTCGACGAGGGGCAAGCCAAGAGTTCCATGGCAAATTGTGCCAGCTCTGGCCACAGGTCAAGCCTGCACACCCAGTAGTCCAGGGGTTCCTCGCTTCTCAGAGCGGTCGGTGTCAGAATCAGAGGAGGATGGTGGCTGGGGGGAGGGGGAGGAGGAGCAAGAAGAGCAGGCTTTGAAGGGGACTTTAAACTTTTTGGGGATCCCTGGTAAAGTCCCTGAGGCTTGATCCGGCTGTTGATGGGTTGGTTGCAAGAATGATCTCATATCCGAAGTGACCAACGCATCTTCAAACCACTCTCTTCTTGCATGCGCGGTAGGATTGGTACCCGCACCTGTTTTGCTGTGGGTGGAAATTCCTCTACCAGCGCCCGCAACAGCAGAATGCAGCATCTCTGGCAGCAAGACCTGGAAATGCTGCATTCTGACAGCCCTCTTTGATGCTGGTAACATGTCCGCAATTTTGTGTTTGTACCGGGGGTCTAAGTACGTTGCCACCCAGTACTGGTCCTTGCCCTTTATGCTTTTTATATGGGGGTCCCTCTTCAAATACTAGAGCATGAAGGCCCCCGTTTGCACTAAATTGGAAGCGTTGGAGAGCCCTGGCTCCTGCTCATGGCCCAGGAGAATGTCGTCCTCGGTCTCCTCCCGCCAGCCACTGACAACACCAGGGATCCCCGAAAAGTTTAAAGTCCCCCTCAAAGCCTGCTCTTCTTGCTCCTCCTCCCCCTCCCCCCAGCCACCATCCTCCTCTGACTCCTCTTCAGACTCCTGCTGACTTGTCTCAGATGGAGTAGCCCCCCTAGGTATTCATTCTGCATTGCGACTTCCTCATCTTCCAGCTCCTGCTCCTCGATGGCTAGATTAATGACACAACGCAATGCACGCTCCAGAAAGAAGGCTTAAGGTACGATGTCACTGATGGCGCCCTGGCTGCGACTGACCAGTTTGGTGATCTAATCAAATGGCCGCAGAAGTTTGCATGCGTCGCGCATGAGCAGCCACTGGCTTGGTGAAAAGAAATCAAGCTCCCCAGAACCTGTCCTGCTGCAGAGTTCGTACAGGTAGTCGTTAAGGGCACGTTGCTGCGGAGCAGCCTATCAAGCATATGCAGCACGTCGGGCTTTCACAAATCAGATGTCTAATGGGCAAGTGGTGTCGCCGCTAAACATCAGCAAGGCGAGCCATGGCCGTGTAAGATCTTCTAAAATAGCCAGGGATTTTCCTGGCCTGTCACAAGACGTCCTGGACCCCGGGGTACTTGGCAACGAATTGCTGCACGACTAAGTTCAGGACGTGTGCCATGCACGGCACATGTGTCATTTTGCCCTGTTTCAGTGTGCTCAGCAGATTGGCACCGTTGTTGCACACCACTTTACCAACTGTCAAATTGAGCGGGGTTAGCCACTGATCGGCCTGTGACCGCAGAGCTGAAAGCAGCACAGCATGGCAACGTCTCACCTGGCACGTCAAATAGGTTTTGGGGGGCGCAGCGGAAATGGCGGTAGCAGTGGAAAAGGAGGAGTCAGCTGAGGAGGAGACAGAGAATGGAGGAGGAGAAGAAGAGGCAGCCCTGCATGCAATCCGTGGTGGTAACACCAAATCTACACGGGAGCCACGGGTTACATGCTTGGCGGCCGTTAGAAGGTTTAACCAGTGTGCAGTAAAAGTTATGTACCTTCCCTGCCCGTGTTTGCAAGACCACGTGTCTGTGGTCAGATGTATATTGGCACCGACACTGGCAAGAGATATATTCACTTGCCGCTGAACGTGGCCATATAGCTCTGGGACGCCCTTCTGGGAGAAATATTTCCTTCCGGGGACCTTCCATTGCAGTGTGTCAATGGCCACACATTTTATAAAGGCCTCCGAGTCCACCAGTTTATATGGCAGCAGTTGGCGGGCTAGCAGTTCTGACAAGCCAGCGATCAGCCTTTGGGCAAGAGGGTTATCCGGCGTCATCAACTTTTTACGCTCGAACATTTGGGCCAGGGAAGCCTGCCTTCTGCCAGATGAACGCGACGACGGCGCGGTGGAAGGTGGAGTGGAGGACAAATGGTAGGAGAAAGGAGAAGAGGCAGGAAGTGGAGCGCCTGGAGTTCTGATGGCGTTGCTCCCACTGGGCTCGGTGATGGGAAGCCAGGTGCCTTTTTAAGGCGGTCTTCCCTAGGTGAGTTATGGGCTTACTGTGACTTATGTGTTAATGCAACACGCCAGACCTGCAGGGTATGACGAAGTGAGGTCACAGTTATGGGCAATCGAGGGTACTCACTATATTTGAAGAACCCTGGGCAGGCGCGTGGCAGTGAAGGAGAGGTAGACACAGTTCCTCTGGGGCACGCTCTGTAGATAGGGACCAGGCCTGATGGTAGTTGAGGTGCCCTGGATGTTACAGGTATTTTGTGTGCCTGGGGCAAGGTCCCTGTGGTATTCGTGACGCCAGTGCCTTTGGACGGTGGCACGCCGGTTGGTGGTTGGAATGATGAAGGTACACAAGTATGCAGTGAACCAAACGTAAACTTTACTGGACAATCCAACTTTGTACAGCAGGTGTAGCACAGTCTTTATATTACAGTTCCACAAAGGGGCTTATTCACAATATGGCAGGCAATAGTCATGCAAGATACGCTGAGGGTAAACTTTACAAGCACTAGGCAGCAGGTTGTACCTTTCTCAGAATCAATGTACAGTGTCCCTTTTAGAACTCCTGCTCTGGCTTTATATCTCCCAAGGCCCGGATGCCTAAATGGGTGGCTTAAATCCTTGGTTACTTTCTTCCTCAGGTATTATACTGCTTGCTGCACTGTATAAAGGTTCTCTGCCCTTCACGGTCACTTTGCTTACCCTGGGTCGCCTCCTCCTATCAGGTGGATAACTGTAGGTTTCTCCCAGGAGGTTGAATCCTGCAACTGGGGTATCTCTTCAGAGCTAACTTAGGCTCTCTTGTTCTTCAGGCAGGCTGGAGCTTCTCAACAGCCTCCTGGACATCACTAGCAGCCAGGGCTATCCAGCTGCATGTCAGGAGCAGGCTTCTTAACCTCTGTCTTCTCAGACTCCTGACTCTGCACTAACTCTCCCTGTCTGGGCCTGGACATTTATACTAGGGGCTCCCTATCTCCCTCTAGTGTCTGGGATGTCTAACTACACCCAACTAGGCCTGCTACTGCATCACACAGGGGTACATTGCATGTAAAAACACATTAAAACATACATTAAATGCAGAATTAAATATGACATTCCTGTTCCTTGTGAGTAGGAGTAACGCGCACACCAATTGACCCTTGTGTAGTGCCCACCCATACCTAGTGGGACACTACATTAACAGCACAGGCTGCAGATGGCAACACTATTGTCAGCAGCTGACACGTTAAAAAAAGCCCACACTGTGGAGCCATGTGCCGGCGTCCAGGGAGCGGCAGAAGTGACCGTGCATGGTGGATGGCTTGCTCCAGATACATTTGCAGTCTGCTTTTTGCCTCCTGTGCCCTGCGAGCTATGCCTGCTTCTCCTCCTTCTCCTTCCTCTCTGCTGCTCCATCTCTCCCTCTGAACTTCCCTCCTCTTCCTCTCTTGTGGGCACCCACGTGACGTCCATCAACACGTCATCATCATCACCTTCACCACCACTGACATTTGAGATCTCTGAGTAGGCTGCAACAGTGGGGACCTCCCTCCTTGGGCTGATCTGGGTACTGTCGTCAGACCGCTGGGTGGTGGCCGTTACTACCTCAATTATTTTTTTGTCACAACAGTTATATCACACCACCCTGTTTATTTGGGTCAACAGGTATATCGCAGCCGTCAACCAGTATTTTGTGGAAGCAGAGATATCACACCCCTTAATCAGTTTTTTTTGGGCACCAGGTATATCCCCCCAGTTGCAAATAGTTGTTCCAATAACGCTTGCAGAACCGCACACAACTACTGCACAATAAAAATGCACCATAATATACTTTCTATGTAAGTATATCACACCCCTCAGTATATCATACCTATTGATAGCACACCTATTCCAGTCCTTAACCACTTCAGCCCCGCTAGGTGAAACCCCCTTCATGACCAGGCCACTTTTTACACTTCGGCACTACACTACTTTCACCGTTTATCGCTCGGTCATGCAACTTACCACCCAAATGAATTTTACCTCCTTTTCTTCTCACTAATGGAGCTTTCATTTGGTGGTATTTTATTGCTGCTGACATTTTTACTTTTTTTGTTATTAATCAAAATGTAACGATTTTTTTGCAAAAAAATGACATTTTTCACTTTCAGCTGTGAAATTTTGCAAAAAAAACGACATCCATATATAAATTTTTCGCTAAATTTATAGTTCTACATGTCTTTGATAAAAAAAAAATGTTTGGGCAAAAAAAAAATGGTTTGGGTAAAAGTTATAGCATTTACAAACTATGGTACAAAAATGTGAATTTCCGCTTTTTGAAACGGCTCTGATTTTCTGAGCACCTGTCATGTTTCCTGAGGTTCTACAATGCCCAAACAGTAGAAAAACCCCACAAATGACCCCATTTCGGAAAGTAGACACCCTAAGGTATTCGCTGATGGGCATAGTGAGTTCATAGAACTTTTTATTTTTTGTCACAAGTTAGCGGAAAATGATGATGATTTTTTTTTTTTTTTTTTTTCTTACAAAGTCTCATATTCCACTAACTTGCGACAAAAAATAAAAAATTCTAGGAACTCACCATGCCCCTCACAGAATACCTTGGGGTGTCTTCTTTCCAAAATGGGGTCACTTGTGGCGTAGTTATACTGCCCTGGCAATTTAGGGGCCCAAATGTGTGAGAAGAACTTTGCAATCAAAATGTGTAAAAAATGCCCTGCAAAATCCGAAAGGTGCACTTTGGAATATGTGCCCCTTTGCCCACCTTGGCAGCAAAAAAGTGTGACACATCTGGTATCGCCGTACTCAGGAGAAGTTGGGCAATGTGTTTTGGGGTGTCATTTTACATATACCCATGCTGGGTGAGAAAAATATCTTGGTCAAATGCCAACTTTGTATAAAAAAATGGGAAAAGTTGTCTTTTGCCAAGATATTTCTCTCACCCAGCATGGGTATATGTAAAATGACAGCCCAAAACACATTCCCCAACTTCTCCTGAGTACGGCGATACCAGATGTGTGACACTTTTTTGATGCCAAGGTGGGCAAAGGGGCACATATTCCAAAGTGCACCTTTCGGATTTCACCGGTCATTTTTTACAGATTTTGATTGCAAAGTACTTCTCACACATTTGGGCCCCTAAATTGCCAGGGCAGTATAACTACGCCACAAGTGACCCCATTTTGGAAAGAAGACACCCTAAGGTATTCCGTGAGGGGCACTGCGAGTTCCTAGAATTTTTTATTTTTTGTCACAAGTTAGCGGAAAATGATGATTTTTTTTTTTTTCTCTTTTTTCCTTACAAAGTCTCATATTCCACTAACTTGCGACAAAAAATAAAAAATTCTAGGAACTCGCCATGCCCCTCACGGAATACCATGGGGTGTCTTCTTTCCAAAATGGGGTCACTTGTGGCGTAGTTATACTGCCCTGGCAATTTAGGGGCCCAAATGTGTGAGAAGTACTTTGCAATCAAAATCTGTAAAAAATGACCGGTGAAATCCGAAAGGTGCACTTTGGAATATGTGCCCCTTTGCCCACCTTGGCATCAAAAAAGTGTCACACATCTGGTATCGCCGTACTCAGGAGAAGTTGGGGAATGTGTTTTGGGCTGTCATTTTACATATACCCATGCTGGGTGAGAGAAATATCTTGGCAAAAGACAACTTTTCCAATTTTTTTATACAAAGTTGGCATTTGACCAAGATATTTTTCTCACCCAGCATGGGTATATGTAAAATGACACCCCAAAACACATTGCCCAACTTCTCCTGAGTACGGCGATACCAGATGTGTCACACTTTTTTGCTGCCAAGGTGGGCAAAGGGGCACATATTCCAAAGTGCACCTTTCGGATTTTGCAGGGCATTTTTTACACATTTTGATTGCAAAGTTCTTCTCACATATTTGGGCCCCTAAATTGCCAGGGCAGTATAACTACGCCACAAGTGACCCCATTTTGGAAAGAAGACACCCCAAGGTATTCCGTGAGGGGCACTGCGAGTTCCTAGAATTTTTTATTTTTTGTCGCAAGTTAGTGGAATATGAGACTTTGTAAGGAAAAAAGAAAAAAAAAAGAAAAATCATCATTTTCCGCTAAATTGTGACAAAAAATAAAAAATTCTAGGAACTCGCCGTGCCCCCCACGGAATACCTTGGGGTGTCTTCTTTCCAAAATGGGGTCACTTGTGGCGTAGTTATACTGCCCTGGCAATTTAGGGGCCCAAATGTGTAAGAAGTACCTTGAAATCAAAATGTGTAAAAAATGGCCTGCGAAATCTGAAAGGTGCCCCTTTGCCCACCTTGGCTGCAAAAAAGTGTCACACATCTGGTATCGCCGTACTCAGGAGAAGTTGGGGAATGTGTTTTGGGGGGTCATTTTACATATACCCATGCTGGGTGAGAGAAATATCTTGGCAAAAGACAACTTTTCCCATTTTTTTTATACAAAGTTGGCATTTGACCAAGATACTTTTCTCACCCAGCATGGGTATATGTAAAATGACACCCCAAAACACATTCCCCAACTTCTCCTGAGTACGGCGATACCAGATGTGTGACACTTTTTTGCAGCCTAGATGCGCAAAGGGGCCAAAATTCCTTTTAGGAGGGCATTTTTAGACATTTGGATCCCAGACTTCTTCTCACACTTTCGGGCCCCTAAAAAGCCAGGGCAGTATAAATACCCCACATGTGACCCCACTTTGGAAAGAAGACACCCCGAGGTATTCAATGAGGGGCCTGGCGAGTTCCTAGAATTTTTTTTTTTTTTGCATAAGTTAGCGGATATTGATTTTTTTTGTTTTTTTTCTCACAAAGTCTCACTTTCCGCTAACTTAGGACAAAAATTTCAATCTTTCATGGACTCAATATGCCCCTCACGGAATACCTTGGGGTGTCTTCTTTCCGAAATGGGGTCACATGTGGGGTATTTATACTGCCCTGGCTTTTTAGGGGCCCTAAAGCGTGAGAAGTCTGGAATATAAATGTCTAAAAATGTTTACGCATTTGGATTCCGTGAGGGGTATGGTGCGTCCATGTGAGATTTTATTTTTTGACACAAGTTAGTGGAATATGAGACTTAGTAAGAAAAAACGAAAACAAAAACAAACAAAAAATTTCCGCTAACTTGTGCCAAAAAAAATGGCTGAATGGAGCCTTACCAGGGGGGGAGTGATCAATGACAGGGGGGTGATCAATGACAGGGGGGTGATCACCCATATAGACTCCCTGATCACCCCCTGTCATTGATCACCCCCCCCTGTAAGGCTCCATTCAGACATCCGCATGATTTTTTTACGGATCCATGGATACATGGATCGGATCCACAAAACGCATGCGGACGTCTGAATGGAGCCTTACAGGGGGGTTATCAATGACAGGGGGTGATCAGGGTAATCACCCCCCTGTCACTGATCACCCCCCCTGTAAGGCTCCATTCAGACGTCCGCATGATTTTTACGGATCCATGGATACATGGATCGGATCCACAGAACGCATGCGGACGTCTGAATGGAGCCTTACAGGGGGGTTATCAATGACAGGGGGTGATCAGGGTAATCAGGGTGATCACCCCCCTGTCACTGATCACCCCCCCTGTAAGGCTCCATTCAGACATCCGCATGATTTTTTACGGATCCATGGATACATGGATCGGATCCACAGAACGCATGCGGACGTCTGAATGGAGCCTTACAGGGGGGTTATCAATGACAGGGGGTGATCAGGGTAATCAGGGTGATCACCCCCCTGTCACTGATCACCCCCCCTGTAAGGCTCCATTCAGACATCCGCATGATTTTTTACGGATCCATGGATACATGGATCGGATCCACAGAACGCATGCGGACGTCTGAATGGAGCCTTACAGGGGGGTTATCAATGACAGGGGGTGATCAGGGTAATCAGGGTGATCACCCCCCTGTCACTGATCACCCCCCCTGTAAGGCTCCATTCAGACATCCGCATGATTTTTTACGGATCCATGGATACATGGATCGGATCCACAAAACGCATGCGGACGTCTGAATGGAGCCTTACAGGGGGGTTATCAATGACAGGGGGTGATCAGGGTAATCAGGGTGATCACCCCCCTGTCACTGATCACCCCCCTGTAAGGCTCCATTCAGACATCCGCATGATTTTTTACGGATCCATGGATACATGGATCGGATCCACAGAACGCATGCGGACGTCTGAATGGAGCCTTACAGGGGGGTTATCAATGACAGGGGGTGATCAGGGTAATCAGGGTGATCACCCCCCTGTCACTGATCACCCCCCCTGTAAGGCTCCATTCAGACATCCGCATGATTTTTTACGGATCCATGGATACATGGATCGGATCCACAGAACGCATGCGGACGTCTGAATGGAGCCTTACAGGGGGGTTATCAATGACAGGGGGTGATCAGGGTAATCAGGGTGATCACCCCCCTGTCACTGATCACCCCCCCTGTAAGGCTCCATTCAGACATCCGCATGATTTTTTACGGATCCATGGATACATGGATCGGATCCACAGAACGCATGCGGACGTCTGAATGGAGCCTTACAGGGGGGTTATCAATGACAGGGGGTGATCAGGGTAATCAGGGTGATCACCCCCCTGTCACTGATCACCCCCCCTGTAAGGCTCCATTCAGACGTCCGCATGATTTTTACGGATCCATGGATCCATGGATCGGATCCGTAAAAATCATGCGGACGTCTGAATGGAGCCTGACAGGGGGGTGATCAATGACAGGGGGTGATCAGGGAGTGTATATGGGTGATCACCCCCCTGTAAGGCTCCATTCAGACGTCCGCATGATTTTTACGGATCCATGGATACATGGATCGGATCCGTAAAAATCATGCGGACGTCTGAATGGAGCCTGACAGGGCGGTGATCAATGACAGGGGGTGATCAGGGAGTGTATATGGGTGATCACCCGCCTGTCATTGATCACCCCCCTGTAAGGCTCCATTCAGACGTCCGCATGATTTTTACGGATCCATGGATACATGGATCGGATCCGTAAAAATCATGCGGACGTCTGAACGGAGCCTGACAGGGGGGTGATCAATGACAGGGCGGTGATCAATGACAGGGGGGTGATCAGGGAGTTTATATGGGGTGATCAGGGGTTTATAAGGGGTTAATAAGTGACCGGGGGGGGGGGGGGGGTGTAGTGTAGTGTAGTGTGGTGTTTGGTGGGACTGTACTGACCTACCTGAGTCCTCTGGTGGTCGATCCTAACAAAAGGGACCACCAGAGGACCAGGTAGGAGGTATATTAGACGCTGTTATGAAAACAGCGTCTAATATACCTGTTAGGGGTTAAAAAATTCGGATCTCCAGCCTGCCAGCGAGCGATCGCCGCTGGCAGGCTGGAGATCCACTCGCTTACCTTCCGTTCCTGTGAGCGCGCGCGCCTGTGTGCGCGCGTTCACAGGAAATCTCGCGTCTCGCGAGATGACGCGCCGATGCGTCCAGGAGGAGAAAAGCAACCACCTTCCGGACGCATCGGCGCGTTAGGCGGTCCGGAGGTGGTTAAAAGGACCTTTGTGACCCTATTATCTAGCGTTTAGTGTCCCTAACAGCCTGTCCCTGCTCCACAAAGCAACCTCTCCCTAAGGCTCCATTCACACGTCCGCAAAATGGGTCCGCATCCTTTCCGCAATTTTGCGGAAAGGGTGCGGACCCATTCATTCTCTATGGGGACAGAATGTGCTGTCCGCATCCACATTTGCGGATCCGCACTTCCGCATCCGTGCTTCCGTTTCCGCAAAAAAATAGAACGTCCTATTCTTGTCCGCAATTGCGGACAAGAACAGGCATATTCTATTATGTCGGCAATATGCGGTCCGCAAAATGCGGAAAGCAGATTGCCGCTTTCCGTGTTTTGCGGATCCGTGTCTCCGTGTATCCGCAAAACACATTGCGGACGTGTGAATGGAGCCCTAAGGCCTCTTTCACACTACCATTTTTTTTTTCCGTTTTGCGGTCCGTTTTTTGCGTTCCGTATACGGTCCGTATACGGAACTATTCATTTCAATGGTTCCGCAAAAAAAACGGAATGTGTTCCGTATGCATTCCGCTTCCGTATTTCCGTTTTTCCGTTCCGTTGAAAGATAGAACATGTCCTATATTTGGTCGCAAATCACGGTCCGTGGCTCCATTCAACTCAATGGGTCCCCAAAAAAAACGGAACACATACGGAAATGCATCCGTATGTCTTCCGTATCCGTTCCGTTTTTTGCGGAACCATCTATTGAAAATGTTATGCCCAGCCCAATTTTTTCAATGTAATTACTGTATACTGTATATGCCATACGGAAAAACGGAACGGAACAACGGAACCACAACGGAACCACAACGGAAGCAAAAAAACGGAACAACGGATCCGTGAAAAACGGACCGCAAAACACTGAAATGGACATACTGTAGTGTGAAAGAGGCCTTACACTGGCAAAACACAGAATGTAAAATGGCTGCCAGATCAGTTTCTGTTATAGGGTGGGGACCTGTATGAAGTTGGCACCCCATGTTCTTAAATTTCAAAAAGAAATACACCATTCGTTTGTGCTGCGTTTGTGCTGGTTTGTGCCGCAAAAATGAACGTTTGCGCCGCTTTGGTTTCCGAGATATTGCGCGCTTGATTTGCTGAAACCCCGCCCACTTTCCACCCCATGTTTTTAAATTTCAAAAAGAAATACACCATTCGTTTGTGCTGGTTTGTGCTGCAAAAATGAACGTTTGCGCCGCTTTGGTTTCCGAGATATTGCACGCTTGATTGCTGAAACCCCGCCTATTTTCCACCCCATGTTTTTAAATTTCAAAAAGAAATACACCATTTGTTTGTGCTGCGTTTGTGCTGGTTTGTGCCGCAAAAATTAACGTTTGCGCCACTTTAGTTTCCAAAATATTGCGTGTTTGATTTGCTGAAACCCCGTCCACTTTCCACCCCATGTTTTTACATTTCAAAAAGAAATGCACCATTTGTTTGTGCTGCGTTTGCGCTGGTCTGTGCCACAAAAATTAACGTTTGCGCCGCTTTGGTTTCCGAGATATTGCGCGCTTGATTTGTTGAAACCCCACCTACTTTCCAACCCATGTTTTTAAATTTTAAAAAGAAATACACCATTCGTTTGTGCTGCGTTTGTGCTGCAAAAATGAACGTTTACGCCGCTTTGGTTTCCGAGATATTGCGTGCTTGATTTGATGAAACCCCTCCCACTTTCCACCCCATGGTTTTAACCCTGACTCTAGACCCCCCCCATGTGTGCTGCAGCTTGCCCCCTCCCCACAACTTTTTTTTGGGCACAAGCATATTATTTTATTTTTTTCTGCGTACGCTGACTGTGGCCGGGACTCTTAGCGACCGGCCACTGTTAGCGCATCGCATACCCCACCGCTGATCAACTTCGGACTTTTTTTTTTTTTGTCTGTTAGGTTTAGGGTAAGTTCCCGAACACCCGTCCCCCCACACACACGCACACCAAATACAGTTTATCACGCACACACACACACACTCCCCTATGGCCCGCTGGATGTTCTCGGCTAAGGAGGCATATGCCCAGCTTGCCTCCGAGTCCGAGAGCCCTAGTGAGGACGAGGATGACCCCACTTTCCTTTTGTCATCCTCGTCCTCATCATCTAGCGATGATGATGAGACCCCAAGGCGGCGGAGACGCCGCCAGGCGGAGCAAGGAGACCGCCCTGCTAGGGACCCTGTGGCCCACACTAGCATGAGAAGCTCTGGGCTCGTACTAGTTTTCCAGCCCACCAGTTAAGTCCACCGGAGCCCCCTACCGGTGAACTTGTCTGGTATATCCAAGAGCGTTTTGAGCCTGTGATTCCTGATTTTGTAGGCCAACTAGGAATCCAGATTTCCACAGTGGGCTTCACTGAATACGACTACTTTAGTCTTTTTTTTCAGTGACCCCTTTGTGAATCTGATGTTGGAGCAGACGAACTTGTACGCCCCACAGTTCATTGCTCAACATCCGGGCTCCTTTTTGGCTAGGCCCGGTGGCTGGACTCCAGTCTGTGCAGGCAAGATGAGGACGTTTTGGGGCCTCGTGCTGCATATGGACCTAGTCAAGAAACCTAGTGTCAGGCATTAATGGAGTGGGGACTTCCTCTACCAGACCCCACTTTACAGTACGGCCATGACACGTTCCCGATTTGAGGCCATCCGGAAATGCCTGCATTATGCAGATAATGCAGCATGTCCCCCCTAATGTGATCCTGCCTATGACCTCCTGTACAAAATCAGGCCGGTCATCGATCACTTATGTGCAGGCCAAATATGTGCAGGCCTATGTACCTGGAAGAGAGGTCGCGGTTGATGAGTCTCTCATTGCTTTCAATTGCTGCCAGTATGTTCCCTCTAAGCAGGGGGAGGCATGGCGTGAAGCTGTACAAACTTTGTGAGAGTACCTCAGGGTACACTTACAGTACAAGTTTCGTGTGTACGAGGGGCGAGATTCCTGTATTCAACCCCCAGAATGTCCCCCCACTCTGGGTGTTAGCGGGAAACTTGTGTGGGACCTTATGCACCCACTGCTAGATAAGGGTTACCACCTGTACGTGGATAACTTTTATACTAGTATCCCCTTGTTCCAGTCCCTCGCCGCCAGATCCACGTCCGCTTGTGGGACCGTGCGTAAAAATCAACGGAGCCCCCCTACCCACCCCCTCCAGGTACCTATCCCAAGGGGTGCGACCCGTGCACTTACCAGTGGAAACCTGTTGCTGGTCAGATATAAGGACAAGAGGGATGTCCTTGTACTGTCCGCAATTCACGGTAACAGTATCACCCTGTCCTCAAGCCCGATTGCATCGCCGACTACAATCGGTATATGGGAGGAGTTGATCTCCCTGATCAAGTCCTCAAGCCATACAATGCCATGCGCAAAACCCGGGCATGGTATAAAAAAGTTGCGGTCTGCTTGGTGCAGGTTGCCTTGTACAACTCTTTTGTGCTGTTCCCAGAGTGGGGGGACATTCTGGGGGTTGAATACGGGAATCTCGCCCCTCGTACACACGAAACTTGTAAGTGCACCCTGAGGTACTCTCACAAAGTTTGTACAGCTTCATGCCATACCTCCCCAGCTTAGGCTACTTTCACACTAGCGTTCAGAGCGGATCCGTCTGAGACGGATCCGCTCATATAATGCAGATGGTGGCTCCGTTCAGAACGGATCCGTCTGCATTATATTGTAAAAAAGTAGCCTGAATAAAATAAAAACAGAGTGTGTCAAAGTAGCCTGAACGGATCCGTCCAGACTTTTACATTGAAAGTCAATGGGGGACGGATCCGTTTGAAGATTGAGCCATAGTGTGTCATCTTCAAACGGATCCGTCCCCATTGACTTACATTGTAAGTCTGGACAGATCCGCACGCCTCCGCACGGCCAGGCGGACCCCCGAACGCTGCAAGCAGCGTTCAGGTGTCCGCCTGCTGAGCGGAGCGGAGGCTGAACGCTGCCAGACTGATGCATTCTGAGCGGATCCGGGTCCACTCAGAATGCATTAGTGCTGGACGGATGCGTTCGGGGCCGCTTGTGAGCCTCTGCAAACAGAGCTCACAAGCGGACACCCGAACGCTAGTGTGAAAGTAGCCTTAGGCCCCTTTCACACGGGCGAGATTTCCGTGCGGGTGCGATGCGTGAGTTGAACGCATTGCACCCGCACTGAATCCTGACCCATTCATTTCTATGGGGCTGTTCACATGAGCGGTGATTTTCACGCATCACTTATGCGTTGCGTGAAAATCACAGCATGTTCTATATTCTGCGTTTTTCACGTAACGCAGGCCCCATAGAAATGAATGGGGTTGCGTGAAAATCGCAAGCATCCGCAAGCAAGTGTGGATGCGGTGCGATTTTCACGCATGGGTTCTAGGTGACAGTCTATTCACTGTATTATTTTCCCTTATAACATGGTTATAAGGGAAAATAATAGCATTCCGACTACAGAATGCTTAGTATAATGGTGCTGGGAGGGTTAAAAAAAATAAAAAAGTTAACTCACCTTATCCCCATGATCGCCTAGTTCCCGGTCGGTCTCTTCTTTAGCTGTGGCTAAAGGACCTTTGGTGATGTCAGATCACATGCTCCATCACCATGGTGATGGACCATGTGATTGGAGCATGTGATCTGACATCACCAAAGGTCATTCAGCCCAAGCCCACAGCTAAAGAAGAGACCGACCGGGAACTACACGATCATGGGGATAAGGTGAGTTAACGTTTTTATTTTTTTTTAACCCTTCCAGCGCTATTATACTAAGCATTCTGTATTCAGAATGCTATTATTTTCCCTTATAACCATGTTATAAGGGAAAATAATACAATCTTCAGAACATCAATCCCAAGCCCGAACTTCTGTGAAGAAGTTCGGGTTTGGGTACCAAACATGCGCGATTTTTCTCACGCGAGTGCAAAACGCATTACAATGTTTTGCACTCGCGCGGAAAAATCGCGGGTGTTTCCGCAACGCACCCGCACATTTTTCCGCAACGCCCGTGTGAAAGGGGCCTTAGAGGGAACATACTGGCGGATAATGAGTCTCCCCTTGAAAGCAATGAGAGACTCATCAACCGCGACTTCCCTTCCAGGTACATAGGCCTGCACAAATTTGGCCCCAAAGTGATCACTGACCGGCCTGATTTTGTACAGGCAGTCATAGGCAGGATCACCTTGGGGGGGACATGCTGCATTATCTGCATAATTGTAAAGTGGGGTCTGGTAGTGGACGTCCCCACTCCAGTAATGCCTGACACTAGGTTTCTTGACAGTGGCGTAACTACCGGGGAAGCAGGGGAAGCAGCTGCTTCGGGGCCCGGGCTGCCAAGGGGGCCCGGCGCCCCAGCAGCGTGTGTGACAGTTTATTTTCAAGTTAGATAAATATCGTGTTCAGGGCCCCTTCACAGCCGCTAGAGTGATCTAATTTTACTGTCTGCTAAAAGTCTCCTGGTCTGGGATTCGAACCCACAACCTCCAATCTATAAGTGAATCAGTGGCAAAGCATTTACCCTCACAGCCATAAAGGCTGTATTACAACTGACTGTAAAAAAAAAAAAAATACATCTATACACATGACAGCTGCCCAAACACACCTAGCACTGCTATATCTGTATATGACAGCTGTCCCTGCACATTCAGCTCTGCTACATCTCTATATATGAACAGCTGCCATGTGTATAGATGTACACTTAGCCAGCTATAACAGTAGAAGTCTCATATTTTTTCACTCAGCCTCAAGGCAGCTCTTATGGTCTAGTGGATAGCTGCTCTGCCTCTGAAGCAGAAGGTCCTGGGTTCGAATCCCAGCAGACTCTTTTCTGAAATACAAGCACTGACTCCATATAAGGGCAATCCGAAAAAAAGCAATGGAGGCAGCATATCCGGTAGAAAAACCCCTTTATTGGGTCCCGCCAAGTGAGCTTGACGTGCAAAAAAGTTGTGACGTTTCGGCCGCTTCACAGCCTTTATCAAACACACTGTGCAATTTAAAAGTACCTGCTTAAATATGCTAAAACACACCCCCTATCAATGGTGATCCATTGATAGGGGGTGTGTTTTAGCATATTTAAGCAGGTACTTTTAAATTGCACAGTGTGTTTGATAAAGGCTGTGAAGCGGCCGAAACGTCACAACTTTTTTGCACGTCAAGCTCACTTGGCGGGACCCAATAAAGGGGTTTTTCTACCGGATATGCTGCCTCCATTGCTTTTTTTCGGATTCATCATGAGGGAGCCCTAAAGAATCTTGGACTCCAGGTGGGCTGTTGCATTCCGGTTGACCGTGAGATCTGGTGAGTGCGATTCCAATACTTCATTTTTCATTCCATATAAGGGCATACAGGGCGGGACAGAATACAAGGCGGGACACAGGAAGAGGCTGCATCGCATCGCATCGCATCGCTGACATGGAGGTAAGTAGAAGTGTTTATTATTATTTTTTTTAATACCCGACTGTTACTGCCATGGGGGAGCGGAAGGCACCTGATACTGGCACATGGGGGGAGGGGGGTTGGCACCTGATACTGGCACCTGGGGGGGGGGTTGGCACCTGATACTGGCACATGGGAGTGGGGTTGGCACCTGATACTGGCATGGGGGGGAGGGAGAGAGGCACCTGATACTGGCATTGGGGGGGGGGGGGGGAGGGAGAGAGGCACTTGATACTGGCACTTTTTTTTGTGGTGGTGGGGGGGGGGGGGATGGCACTATGATACTGGGACATAGGGGGGGGGGAGGCACCTGATACTGGCACCTGGAGGGGAGAGGGGGGGTTGGCACTTGATACTGGCACATGGGGGGGGGCACCTGATACTGGCACATGGGGAGGGGGGAGGGAGAGAGGCACTTGATATTGGCACTTTTTAGTGGGGGGGGGGAGATGGCACTATGATACTGGGACATGGGGAGGAGAGAGGCACTTGATACTGGCACATGGGGGGTGGGAAGGAGAGAGGCACTTGATACTGGCACATGGGGGGAGATGGCACTATGATACTGGGACATGTGGGGGGGGAGAGGCACTTGATACTGGCACATGATAGGGGCACTTACTGGCACATTATTGGGGGGCATTATGGGGGACACTAGGCCGGCAGCCTATCAGAGGCCGGACACTGAGCGGCATCTACTGGGGCACTATATATGGGGCATTTTATACTGGTACATTTTGGGGGGCACTAGCAGGAAGGGGGGAGAGGAGCACTATGGGGGAAGTTACTGGGGACACTATATAGGGGTATTTTATACTGGCACATTTTTTGGGGCACTATGGGGACATTAGCTCAACTGGGGGCATTACAAGGGGGTATTTTGTGCACTGTCACATTATAAGGAGAATTATTACTACTGGGGGGGGGCATTATGGTGGGTTTTATTACTGTCCCATGGTATGACCCCCTAGTAGCGGCACCAGCCTCTCCCTGCTCTGCTATCCCTCTGCCCCTTCTCCAAATCCTTATTATAAAATCTTTCTCATTAGGATAAAACACAACATCAGCTCCGCCGAGCCCCCGGCCAAAGTGTGGAAGTGGCGTCCGAGATCCCCAAGGACCAAGCCATGTAACTGTAAGTGTTCATGTGGAGTATGTTTATGTTATACACATATAGCTTACACTGTGCCCCACAATATACAGTATACCGCTACACTGTGCCACACAATATACAGTATACCTCTATACTGTGCCTCACAATGTACAGTATACCTCTATACTGTGCCCCACAATGTACAGTATACCTCTACACTGTGCCTCACAATATACAGTATACTGCTACACTGTGCCACACAATGTACAGTATACCGCTACACTGTGCCCCACAATATACAGTATACCTCTACACTGTGCCCCACAATATACAGTATACCGCTACACTGTGCCACACAATATACAGTATACCTCTACACTGTGCCTCACAATATACCGCTACACTGTGCCACACAATATACAGTATACCGCTACACTGTGCCTCACAATATACCTCAACACTGTGCCACACAATATACAGTATACCGCTACACTGTGCCTCACAATATACCTCTACACTGTGCCACACAATATACAGTATACCGCTACACTGTGCCACACAATATACAGTATACCTCTATACTGTGCCACACAATATACAGTATACCTCTACACTGTGCCACACAATATACAGTATACCTCTACACTGTGCCCCACAATATACAGTATACCTCTACACTGTGCCACACAATATACAGTATACCGCTACACTGTGCCAAAGGAGTGGGGTTTACACAGGAGGAGGGAGGTGCGAAGCGCGCTGAGGGGGGCCCTTACAAATATTTGCTGTGGGGCCCAGTCACTTCTAGTTACGCCCCTGTTTCTTGACTAGGTCCATATGCAGCACGAGGCCCCAAAACGTCCTCATCTTGGCTGCACAGACTGGAGTCCAGCCACCGGGCCTAGCCAAAAAGGAGCCCGGATGTTGAGCAATGAACTGTGGGGCGTACAGGTTCGTCTGCTCCAACATCAGATTCACAAAGGGGTCACTGAAAAAAAGACTAAAGTAGTCGTATTCAGTGAAGCCCACTGTGGAAATCTGGATTCCTGGTTGGCCTACAAAATAAGGAATCACGGGCTCAAAACGCTCTTGGATATACCAGACAAGTTCACCGGTAGGGGGCTCCGGTGGACTTAACTGGTGGGCTGGAAAACTAGTACGAGCCCAGAGCTTCTCGTACTAGTGTAGGCCACAGGGTCCCTAGCATGGCGGTCCCCTTGCTCCGCCTGGCGGCGTCTCCGCCGCCTTGGGGTCTCATCATCATCGCTAGAAGATGAGGAGGACGTGGATGACAAAAGGAAAGTGGGGTCATCCTCGTCCTCACTGGGGCTCTCGGACTCGGAGGCAAGCTGGGCATATGCCTCCTTAGCCGAGAACATCCAGCGGGCCATAGGGGAGTGTGTGTGTGCGTAATAAACTTTATTTGGTGTGCGTGTGTGTGGGGGGACGGGTGTTCGGGAACTTACCCTAAACCTAACAGACAAAAAAAAAAGTCTGAAGTTGATCAGCGGTGGGGTGTGCGATGCGCTAACAGTGGCCGGTCGCTAAGAGTCCCGGCCACAGTCAGCGTACGCAGAAAAAAATAAAATAATATGCTTGTGCCCCAAAAAAAGTTGTGTGGGGGGGGGGCGGGAGGGGGTCAAGCTGCAGCACACATGGGGGGTCTAGAGTCAGGGTTAAAACCATGGGGTGGAAAGTGGGAGGGGTTTCATCAAATCAAGCACGCAATATCTCGGAAACCAAAGCGGCGCAAACGTTCATTTTAGCGGCACAAACGCAGCACAAACAAATGGTGCATTTCTTTTTTAAATGTAAAAACATGGGGTGGAAAGTGGGCGGGGTTTCAGCAAATCAAACACGCAATATTTCGGAAACTAAAGCGGCGCAAACGTTAATTTTTGCAGCACAAACCAGCACAAACGCAGAACAAACGAATGGTGTATTTCTTTTTGAAATTTAAAAACATGGGGTGGAAAATAGGCAGGGTTTCAGCAAATCAAGCGTGCAATATCTCGGAAACCAAAGCGGCGCAAACGTTCATTTTTGCAGCACAAACCAGCACAAACGAATGGTGTATTTTTTTTTAAATTTAAAAACATGGGGTGGAAAGTGGGCGGGGTTTCAGCAAATCAAGCGCGCAATATCTCGGAAACCAAAGCGGCGCAAACGTTCATTTTTGCGGCACAAACCAGCACAAACGCAGCACAAACGAATGCTGTATTTCTTTTTGAAATTTAAGAACATGGGTTGGAAAATGGGCGGGGTTTTAACAAATCAAGTGCGCAATATCTCGGAAACCAAAGCCGCGGAAACGTTCATTTTTGCAGCACAAACCAGCACAAACGCAGCACAAACGAAAGGTGTATTTATTTTTGAAATTTAAGAACATGGGGTGCCAACTTCACATAGGTTTGTACATGGCATTAACAAATTGTCCTCTTCTTCTCTCCCAGTTTTGTCTGTTACGTCACCTTGTACTTAGATGTTTGCAATTAAACATTTATTTGGGCCTCACATGTTCCGGGTGTTGTCAATGTTGCTGCCGATGCTCTCTCACGTTTTCGTTGGCAAGAATTCCAGAAATTGGTGCCAAACGCGGCACCGGAGGGTTTTTCAATGCTCTACTCACCTGTGGCACATACCAATGAACAGCTGATGCCCCTTATTTAAGCTTCAGTGGCGCCGCGGACCTGGTCTGGTTATGGTAAGGCTTGGGTGGACTGGCAGCGTTGTCGGCTGACCATTAGTGATGTCCTGAACTATTCGCCGGCGAATAGTTCCCGGCGAACATAGCTTGTTCGCGTTCGCCGCTGCGGGCAAACATATGCGATGTTCGGTCTGCCCCCTATACATCATCATTGAGTAAACTTTGACCCTGTACCTCACAGTCAGCAGACACATTCCAGCCAATCAGCAGCAGACCCTCCCTCCCAGACCCTCCCACCTCCTGGACAGCATCCATTTTAGATTCATTCGGAAGCTGCATTCACAGTGAGACGAGGGAGAGTGTAGCTGCTGCTGATTCAATAGGGAAAGCATTAGCTAGGGCATTGTTCTGTGTCCACAGACTCATCTGCTGTAAGGACAGAGTCCTGACAGCACCCCAAAAAGCCCTTTTCAGGGCTGGTACATCAGTGAGTTTTTTTTAATAAATATATATATATATATATATATATATATTGCAGTTGCCTGGCTGCCCGTGTGTGAGAGGCTGCAGGCTCAGTCATATACAGCACTGTGTGCACAGTGCACAACATTCATACAGGGTGTGACAGAAAATACCTGGCAGATAAAAAAAAAATTATATTAAATATTTTTCTGTGACATAATCACATTTGCAAGCCTGTGTGTGACAGGCCCACACATACTGTATACTGCTAATGGCTAGGCCTGCACTGATACCGTTACAGGGTGTCATTCACTCAAATACCTTGCAGGAAAAAAAAATGATATTTAAAAATTTTCTGTGATCTAATCACATTTGCAAGCTCGTGTGTATCAGGCCAACACATACTGTATTGTGCCCACTGGCTAGTGGCTAGGCCTGCACTCATACCGTTACAGGGTGTCATTCACTCAAATACCTTGTAGATAAAAAAAATTCTATTGAAAAATTTTCTGTGATATAATCACATTTGCAAGCCCGTGTGTGTCAGGCCCACACAGACTGTACTGTGCCCACTGCCCACCACTTATATAGGGTGGCACAGTACCTTGCACGCATAGTAACACTTATCTAATAAAAAATGACAGGCAGAGGCAGGCCACGCCGCAGGGGCCGTCGTGTTCGTGGTGCTGTAATTTCCACTGGCCCTGGAATAATGCCCAGTGTTCAGAGGCCAAGTACCCTGAACCCAAAAAATTCGGAGAAAATAGTTGACTGGCTTATACAGGACACCCAATCTTCAACAGCTTCCGCTAAGAACCTTGACGCACCATCCTCCTCCAGCTCAGCTTTGGTCACCTGCTCTCAAGTTACCACTCTCCCCCCTGCCGCCACCACCACCACTACCACCACAGCAGCTTCACTTGATCCCTCAAAGGAGTTATTTAAACATCAGTTGGATGAAATTAGTGATGCGCAACCATTATTGCCAGGGGATGTAGGTAACAGGGATATGTCTCAGTCAGGCAGCATTACACACATGGACGTACAGTGTAATGATGATGATGATGATGTTGTACTCGCTGCTGCTTCCTTTGCTGAGGTGTCAGATACAAGTGAAGTGGTTGATGATGACGATGTGTCTGTGGATGCCACGTGGGTGCCTGCTCGAAGAGAAGAAGAAGAGGGGGAAAGTTCAGAAGGGAGACAGAGAGAAGGAGGAGGCGAGTTGGAAGCAGGGGGAGGTCGTCGCAAGGAGCTAGTGGCACAGTCAGACAGCATGTATCGGCACCCGGGGTCAGCCAGACAGCACGCCAATCAACGCATGCTGTTGCCACCACCAGAATGCCGTCATTGCAAAGCTCAGCAGTGTGGCATTTTTTTGTGTGTCTGCCTCTGACAACAGCAATGCCATTTGCATCCTGTGCCAAAAGAAACTGAGTCATGGGAAATCCAACACCCACCTATGTACAACTGCTTTGCGAAGGCACATGATCGCACATCACAAACGCCTATGGGATCAACACATGATGACGAGTAGAAGCAGCACACAAGCTCAAAGCCACAATCCACCTCCTGGTCCAGCATCTTCAGCCACGTCAACCACTGCTGTCCTCCTTGCCCCCTCTCAACCACCCGCCACTCCTCCTCTCACCTTCAGCAGTTCCATCTCATCTGCCCACAGTCAGGTGTCTGTAAAGGAAATGTTTGAGCGTAAGAAGCCAATGTCAAAGAGTCATCCCCTTGCCCGGCGTCTGACAGCTGGCTTGACGGAACTCTTAGCCCGCCAGCTTTTACCATACCAGCTGGTGGAGTCTGAGGCCTTCAAAAAATTTGTTGCTATTGGGACAACACAGTGGAAGGTACCAGGACAATTTTTTTTTTCTAATAAGGCAATCCCAAACCTCTACTCAGAGATTGAAAAGGAAGTCATGGCATCTCTGGCATACAGTGTTGGGGCAAGGGTCCATCTGACCAATGATACCTGGTCTGCAAAGCACGGTCAGGGCAGGTATATCACCTACACTGCGCATTGGGTAAACCTACTGACGGCTGCCAAGCATGGAATCCGTGGCTCTGCAGCGGAGTTGGTGACACCGCCACGACTTGCAGGCAGGCCTACTGCCACCTCCTCTACTCTTCCTACGCCATCCTCTTCCATAACCTCCTCGGCTGAGTCCTCTTCTGCTGAGGCGTTTGGCTGCACATCAACTGAATCCCCCCAGCTCCCCAGGGGCTATTCCACATCCCGGATACGACAGTGTCACGCTGTCTTGGGGTTGACTTGCCTGAAAGCAAAGAGCCACACCGGACCAGCACTCCTGTCCGCCCTGAACTGTGCTGACCCCGCACCAACTGGAGATCGGGAAAGTGGTGTGTGACAATGGAAGCAATTTGTTGGCGGCATTGAATTTGGGCAAGTTGTCACATGTGCCGTGCATGGCACATGTGTTGAATCTCATCGTACAACACTTTGTGTCTAATTACCCAGGCTTACAGGATGTCCTCAAGCAGGCCAGGAAGGTGTGTGGCCATTTCAGGCGTTCCTACACGGCCATGGCGCACTTTTCAGACATTCAGCGCCGAAACAACATGCCAGTGAGGCGCTTGATTTGCGACAGCCCGACACGGTGGAATTCAACACTCCTAATGTTCGACCGCCTGCTCCAACAAGAAAAAGCCGTCAATGAGTATTTGTATGACCGGGGTGCTAGGACAGCCTCTGCGGAGCTGGGAACTTTTTTGCCACGTTACTGGACGCTCATGCGCAATGCCTGTAGGCTCATGCGTCCTTTTGAGGAGGTGACAAACCTAGTCAGTCGCACCAAAGGCACCATCAGCGACCTCATCCCATTTGTTTTCTACCTGGAGCGTGCCCTGCGAAGAGTGCTGGATCAGGCTGTAGATGAGCATGAAGAGGAAGAGTTGTGGTCACCATCACCACCAGAAACAGCCTTGTCATCATTGCTTGCCGGACCTGCGGCAACGCTGCAAGAGGAGTATGAGGAAGAGGAGTCAGAGGAGGAATGTTGCTTTGAGGAGGAGGAAGACCAACCACAGCAGGCATCCCAGGGTGCTCATTGTTGTCACCTATCTGGGACCCGTGGTGTTGTACGCGGCTGGGGGGAAGAACAGACCGTCAATGACATCAGTGAGGAGGAGGAACGGGAAATGAGTAGCTCGGCATCCAACCTTGTGCAAATGGGGTCTTTCATGCTGTCATGTCTGTTGAGGGACCCTTCGTATAAAAAGGATGAAGAAGAACGACCTGTACTGGGTGGCCACGCTACTAGACCCCCGGTATAAGCAGAAAGTGGCGGAAATGTTACCAAATTACCGGAAGTCAGAAAGGATGCAGCAGTTCAAAACCAAACAAAAAAATATGCTTTACACAGCTTATAAGGGGGATGTCACAGCACAACGGGAATCTAACAGGGGAAGAGGTGAAAGTAATCCTCCTCCTACCACGACCACGGCGGCAAGGACAGGACGCTTTACAGATGTGTTGTTGATGGAGGACATGCAGAGCTTTTTCAGTCCTACACATCGCCACAGCCCTTTGGGATCCAGCCTTAGAGAACGACTCGACCGACAGGTGGCAGACAGCCTCGCCTTAACTGCAGATATCGACACTCTGGGGAGCGATGAACCCCTTGACTACTGGGTGTGCAGGCTTGACCTGTGGCCTGAGCTATCCCAGTTTGCGATAGAACTTCTGGCCTGCCCCGCAGGGCCGGCCTTAGGTGTTCAGGCGCCCTGTGCGAGCTAACCTTGTGCCCCCCCCCTCAAAAAAATAAAAAAAAATATTGTGTGGCACAGTGTAGGCTATATGTGTATAACAAACATATTTCACATGAAAACTTACAGTTACTTGGTTTGGCCCTTGGGGATCTCGGACGCCACTTTCACACTTTGGCCGGGGGCTCGGTGGAGCTGATGAGGTGTTTTATCCTAATGAGAAAGATTTCATAATAAGTATTTGGAGAAGGGGCAGAGGGATAGCAGAGCAGGGAGAGGCTGGTGCTGCTACTAGGGGGTCATACCATGGGGGAGTAATAAAGCCAACCATAATGCCCCCCCAGTAGTAATATAATAATGTGACAGTGCAAAAAATACCCCCTTGTAATGCCCCCATTTGAGCTAATGTCCTCATAGTGCACCCATAATGTGCCAGTATAAAATACCCCTATATAGTGCCCCTAGTAAATGACCCCATAGTGCTCCACACCCTCCTTCCTCCTAGTGCCCCCCATAATGTACCAGTATAAAATGCTCCAGTAGATGCCCTCAGTGTCCCCCATAATTTGCAAGTATAAAATACCCCTTCTTAGTGCCCCCCGTAGATGACCCCATAGTACTCCTCTCCCCCCTTCCCCATAGTACCCACCATGTGTGTCCCAGTATAAAATTGTACTGTACAGAGAGCCCATATAAAATACCCCTTCTTTGTGGCCTCAGTAGATACCCTTATATTGCCCCCAATCATGTGCCAGTATTAACAGCCCCCCCCCGTGCCAGTAATAACAGCCCCCTATGCCAGTAATAGCAGCCCCCCTGTGCCAGTAATAGCAGCCCCCAGTAATAACAGCCCCCCTGGGCCAGTAATAACAGCCCCTCTGTGCCAGTAATAACAGCCCCCAGTAATAAGAGCCCCTCTGTGCCAGTATTAACAGCCCCAGTAATAAGAGCCCCTCTGTGCCAGTAATAACAGCCCCCAGTAATAAGAGCCCCTCTGTGTCAGTAATAACAGCCCCTCTGTGCCAGTAATAACAGCCCCCAGTAATAACAGCCCCTCTGTGTCAGTAATAACAGCCCCCAGTAATAACAGCCCCTCTGTGCCAGTAATAACAGCCCCCAGTAATAAGAGCCCCTCTGTGCCAGTAATAACAGCCCCCAGTAATAAGAGCCCCTCTGTGTCAGTAATAACAGCCCCTCTGTGCCAGTAATAACAGCCCCCAGTAATAAGAGCCCCTCTGTGTCAGTAATAACAGCCCCCAGTAATAACAGCCCCTCTGTGCCAGTAATAACAGCCCCCAGTAATAAGAGCCCCTCTGTGCCAGTAATAGCAGCCCCCAGTAATAAGAGCCCCTCTGTGCCAGTAATAACAGCCCCCAGTAATAAGAGCCCCTCTGTGTCAGTAATAACAGCCCCTCTGTGCCAGTAATAACAGCCCCTCTGTGCCAGTAATAACAGCCCCCAGTAATAAAAGCCCCTCTGTGTCAGTAATAACAGCCCCCAGTAATAACAGCCCCTCTGTGCCAGTAATAACAGCCCCTCTGTGCCAGTAATAACAGCCCCCAGTAATAAGAGCCCCTCTGTGCCAGTAATAACAGCCCCCAGTAATAATAGCCCCTCTGTGCCAGTAATAACAGCCCCCAGTAATAAGAGCCCCTCTGTGCCAGTAATAACAGCCCCCAGTAATAAGAGCCCCTCTGTGTCAGTAATAACAGCCCCTCTGTGTCAGTAATAACAGCCCCCACCAGTAATAACAGCCCCCCTTTGCCAGTAATAACAGCCCCCCCTTTGCCAGTAATAAAAGCCCCCGCCAGTAATAACAGCCCCCCCCTTTGCCAGTAATAACAGCCCCCCCTTTGCCAGTAATAACAGCCCCCGCCAGTAATAACAGCCCCCCCTTTGCCAGTAATAACAAACAGCCCCCCCTTTGCCAGTAATAACAGCCCCCGCCAGTAAAAGTATTGTACATAATAAAAAAAATAAAAAAAATAAAAAAAACCACATACTTACCTCCATGTCAGTGATGCGATGCAGGCCTCTTCTGGCCTGTGTCCCACGCTGTATGGCTCAGGCGGCGCGATAGGCCTATCGAACGGGGAGGCCTCTGATAGGCTGCAGGCACTATGCCGCCAGCCTATCAGAGGAAGGGAAAGGGACACGCCTCTCTCTCTCCTACCGCAGCACAGGCATCTGTGTATCGCTGTCCTGAGGACGGCGATACAGATGACTGGAGATGAGCGCTTCTCCCCGCCGCCAGCTCGCTCACCTGCCGCATATTACACTGCGAGCTGTCGGCCGCCCTGCGCCCCTGTTGCTATGGCGCCCTGTGCGGCCGCACAGCCCGCCCACCCCAAAGGCCGGCCCTGCTGCCCCGCTTCAAGTGTCCTGTCAGAAAGGACCTTCAGTGCAGCAGGAGGCATTGTCACTGACAAAAGAAGTCGCCTCGGTCAAAAAAGTGTTGATTACCTCACCTTCATTAAGATGAATGAGGCATGGATCCCGAAGGGACTGACAGTAGGGGATACGTTTAACTAACAAAAGGCCTGATGACATGCCTTGGCCTCAAAATGGTCCCCACGCTGCTGTATTTAATGTCTGCATACCTGATGACTTTCGTGAATTCTCCGCCACCAACTATGGTTCAATGTTTTAGTCACCTTTCTGCCTTGAAAACATCAATTTTTCCGGCCGCTGCTACAACAGCGGCTGCAACAATAACATTATTTTTCAGGCATGTGTACATTTCTAATTTTTCTGGCCTCTGGTGCTGCACTGTGGCTGCAAAAACAAAACAAAAAAAAAATGGCACATACAATGGTCAATTCCCCTTTTGTGATCGTTACCTTGTTGTGGTGAAGGGGCTTGCGTATCACAATGAAGCGATCATCACCTCTATGAGTGTGTTGGCAATGTTGCCACACCCCAGATGATAAGGCCGTTGCTTCATTATGATCAGACCAAAAGCTATCGGGACGGCTGGATGTTTTTTCATAGAAAAAACTTACATTTTTTTATTTATTTTTTTAAGTTGTATGGGTGGGTTTTTAATACATAAAATAAAAAAATCTTTATAAAGTCTCTTAATAGTTTATTAGGAATAATGCAGACAATTTAAAAAATCCCCATCAATTCCAATACAAAGCAAGTACAAAGCTCAGAACTAAATTATTCCAGGATGTCGTAATGGTTCGTTAATTCGACAATGGTTAATCAATTTGACACACGTCCCCAGATTGGGGATGTAACAGGGATTAAACTGATGAGAATAGTACTAGTTAAGACACCACTCATATAGGGTGTCACAGCACATTGCTCTGTGCACGCGCAGTGCCCCAACTTGGGAGTAAGAGGACCGACCAAGCTGCTTTTTCCATCTCCCGGTTCCTAAAATCAATTCAGTTTGGTGTATCAGAGTTTGGTCTGTCACTGTGAAGGCAGTCGAAGGTACCCGGCCTAAATTTTTTTTCACAAAAGGCAATCCCACCCTGATATGGGACGTAACAGGGATTAAACTGATGAGAAGAGAGAACTACAGAAAATAGCACTCATATCGGGTGTGACAGTAAATTGCACGGCGCAGACGCAGTGACCGTGGCGTGGATTCAAACAAAGGGGAGGGAGCCAGCAATTTTTTAACCATCTCCCCGTTCGAAAAATCTATTTAATAAATGGACCCCAGATTGGGGATGTCACGTAACAGGGATTAAACTGATGGGAATAGTACTACAGAAAATAGCACTCATATTGGGTGTGACAGTAAATTTCACGGCGCAGACGCAGTGACCGTGGCGTGGATTCAAACAAAGGGGAGGGAGACAGCATTTTTTTAACCATCTCCCTGTTCGAAAAATCCATTTAATAAATGGATCCCCAGATTGGGGACGTCACGTAACAGGGATTAAACTGATGAGAATAGTACTACAGGAAATACCACTCATATCGGGTGGGACAGTAAATTGCACGGCGCAGACGCAGTGACCGTGGCGTGGATTAAAACAAAGGGGAGGGAGCCAGCGTTTTTTTTAACCATCTCCCCATTCGCAAAATCCATTTAATAAATGGACCCCACAGGGATTAAACTGATGAGAATAGTACTACTGAAAATAGCACTCATATCGGGTGTGACAGTATATTGCACAGCGCAGACGCAGTGACCGTGGCGTGGATTCAAACAAAGGGGAGGGAGCCAGCAATTTTGTAACCATCTCCCCGTTCGAAAAATCTATTTAATAACTATACCCCAGATTGGGGACGTAACAGGGATTAAACTGATGAGAAGAGAGAACTACAGGAAATACCACTCATATCGGGTGGGACAGTAAATTGCACGGCGCAGACGCAGTGACCGTGGCGTGGATTAAAACAAAGGGGAGGGAGCCAGCGTTTTTTTAACCATCTCCCCGTTCGCAAAATCCATTTAATAAATGGACCCCAGATTGGGGACGTCACGTAACAGGGATTAAACTGATGAGAATAGTACTACAGAAAATAGCACTCATATCGGGTGTGACAGTAAATTGCACGGCGCAGACGCAGTGACCGTGGCGTGGATTCAAACAAAGGGGAGAGAGCCAGCAATTTTTTAACCATCTCCCCGTTCGAAAAATCTATTTAATAAATGGACCCCAGATTGGGGACGTAACAGGGATTAAACTGATGAGAAGAGAGAACTACAGGAAATAGCACTCATATCGGGTGGGACAGTAAATTGCACAGCGCAGACGCAGTGACCGTGGCGTGGATTCAAACAAAGGGGAGAGAGCCAGCAATTTTTTAACCATCTCCCCGTTCGAAAAATCTATTTAATAAATGGACCCCAGATTGGGGACGTAACAGGGATTAAACTGATGAGAAGGGAGAACTACAGGAAATAGCACTCATATCGGGTGGGACAGTAAATTGCATGATTTTCCTATTTTATGACGTAAAGTCATGATTTTATTAAAGACACGGAGGCGAGTATTGCATCACTCTTTCTTTACTGAAATTCCACAGCAGCAAAGAATTAACATAAAACCTTAAAGGGCCAGCCCCCAAATAACCCCTCCCATAAACCAGTCCATAAATAGGTCCTCCCTTGACAACTCTTCCTCTTTCTTTGATGCAACAAGCCGAACCACTTGAGAAACCGGACCGAGGACTCTCCAATCGAACTCCAACAGGGAACATGGAACAGGAACCGCAACCAGGGCGGAACTGGAACAGTGGTCAACTGGAACTAAGAACTCCTTGAAAACCGCACAGGGACCCACCAAGAATCAACCTACGGAGACAACAGAATAGACAAAGGTAACAGAGTAACATAGTAACATAGTACATAAGGCCGAAAAAAGACATTTGTCCATCCAGTTCGGCCTGTTATCCCGCAAGTTGATCCAGAGGAAGACCCCTCTCTAGTAGCTATAGCCTGTAATATTATTAAGCTCCAGAAATACGTCCATGGCCCTCTTGAATTCCTTTATTGTACTCACCATCACTACCTCCTCAGGCAGAGAGTTCCATATTCTCACTGCTCTTACCGTAAAGAATCCTTTTCTATGTTTGTGTACAAACCTTCTTTCCTCCAGGCGCAGAGGATGTCCCCTCATCACAGTCACAGTCCTGGGGGTAAATAGCTGATGGGATAGATCTCTGTACTGACCCTTGATATATTTATACATATTAATTAGATCTCCCCTCAGTCGTCTTTTTTCTAAAGTGAATAACTCTAATTTTATCCCAGAAAATGAAAAACCGGTCCAATCATATGGCGTATAAACATCATATATATTAACATATTATTCATGGACATAATCAAACCATCACATGACAAAAAAAACCACATCAGAAGGGAGGGAAGTATAAGGGCGGGGCAATACTCGCCTCCGTGTCTTTAATAAAATCATGACTTTACGTCATAAAATAGGAAAATCATGCAATTTTATAACAAGACACGGAGGCTCGTATTGCAAGTTTAAAGCGACGACATTACAGAGGAAAAAACGTGAGGAGGCGGTCTGAAGTAAAACTCCCGAAACGTAGAAGCCCTAGACCAATCTGCCAACCGTAAAACATCTTCCAGGCGGGCCCCAGCCACCGTCATGGAGGTAGCCGAAGCTCCCCTAACCGAATGAGCTGTGAAAATAGATGTATCCACTCCGGCTTGGGACAAAATCCATTTAACCCAACGGGACAGGGTGACACTGGAAACTAGAAGAAAAGGCCTGCGGAAGGAAACAAACAGCTGCGGGGCCGCCGGATCCCGGAAGGAAGACGTGCGGCTCAAATACTCCTGTAAACAGAGCACCGGACAGAGGGACGAGTTATCTGGAAAAGCCGGGTAGGACACCGACCGAATACTAGTCTTTGTGCGTCGAGATATGTTGAAAGAAACACCACTTGGAGTGAAAGATAAAGCATCGAAATCCAAGGCCCGCACATCTGAAACCCTCTTGCAAGAAATCAAGCAAAGCAGAGTGACTAGCTTCGCCGAAATTTGGCGGAGAGATAAGGCAGAATTGATGGGCCAAGCAGAGAGAAAACGCAAGACCAGCGTTACATCCCAGGAACTAGTGAAGCGAGGCCTAGGTGGGCGAGACAAACGAGACCCTTTGAGAAGCCGGCACACCAAGGGATGTTGACCAGCTGGACAGCCCGCAAATCCGTTATGTCGAGACGAAATGGCAGAACGAAAGAGGTTAAAGGACCTATAGGCCTTACCTTCCTCAAAGAAAGACGATAAAAACTCGAGTATATCCGTCACAGGTGCTGCCAAGGGATCCAGACCCCGCCCCACGCACCAGTCAGACCAGCGTCTCCAGGCTGACTGATAGGCGCGTCGGGTGCCGGGGGCCCATGCGCTCTCCAAGAGGATACGAGTCGTCGACGATAAGCCTGAGACAGCCCACTGCTCCCCGAAACTCTGCATGCTAGAAGACGGAGAGAGCCGTCTGCCACCAGCGGATGACGCTGGTCCAGGGGTCCGCGAAGGAGGTCCGAAAATGAGGGAAGGAGAAGGGGGTTCTCCACCAAAAGCTCCAGGAGTTGAGGGAACCACGATTGGGCTTGCCAAAAGGGAACTATCAGCACCAAGTCTGCTAGCTGTTGACGTACCTGCGACAGCACTCGCGGGATGAGCGCAAACGGTGGAAAGGCATAAGCTCGAAGACCCGACCAATCTTGCAGCAGGGCGTCTACCGCCTCCGACAGAGGGTCCGGCCTCCAACTGTAGAAGCGTGGTAACTGGGCGTTCCAACGCGAGGCAAAAAGGTCCATAGAGAGAGGTCCCCAAATCGACATGATGGAGGAGAATACCGCTGGATCTAATCTCCAATCGCTGAAGTCCGAAGAATGGCGAGAGCTCCAGTCCGCGAAAGTATTGCGAAGCCCTGGGATATATTCTGCGACCACCGTGAAGCCGTTGTTGAAGCAAAAGTTCCAAAACTCCTTCGCCAGGTGTGTCAGGATCGAAGAATGAGTGCCCCCCATGGCGTTGACATAACGCACGGCTGACACATTGTCCATCCTGAGTCTGATGCATGCTGACATCCTGTCCCTGGTGAAGCTGCGAATGGCAAAGGATCCCGCCAGCAGCTCCAGAGCGTTTATGTGAAGGTGGGACTCGTCGCCTGACCAGGGCCCTCCGGTGGAGACCCCATTGCAGTACGCACCCCAGCCGGAGAGACTGGCGTCTGATTCCACAATTAGATCGGGCTGAGGTCCCACAATGGCTTTGCCATTCCAAGCATCCAGGTTGGATATCCACCACCTGAGTTCGTCTCTCGTCTCGCGATCCAGGGTCACCACATCCGCATAAGACGCTCCCGCTTGAAGATGGGCGATCTTGAGCCGCTGTAAAGCACGATAGTGCAGAGGAGCCGGGAAGATTGCTTGGATAGAGGAGGAAAGAAGCCCGATGATGCGCGCCAGATGACGGAGTGACAACTCCGGAAGTCTCAACGAGTGACGCAATTCCTTGCGTATGGACCTGACCTTGGTACCTGGAAGGTATAAAGTTAGTTCGCTGGAATTCACCACAAAACCCAGAAATTCTATCGACCTGGAAGGCTGGAGAGAAGATTTCTCGGTGTTGATGACAAACCCAAGACCTGTAATAAGAGACATCGCAGAACGCAGGTGTATTTGGAGCTCCGATGGAGATTGAGCCATGAACAGGATATCGTCCAGATAAATCACCAGACGAATACCCTGACTGCGGAGCCAAGCCACCACGGGTCTCATCAACTTGGTAAAGCACCAAGGGGCTGACGAGAGACCAAACGGTAGGCACGTGAACTGCCAGAGGAGGTTGAGCCAGCGAAACTGGAGAAGTAACCTGGACAGGGGAGACACGGGAACCGTCAGGTAGGCGTCCTTCAGGTCTAACTTCCCCATCCAGTCTCCCGGGAGCAAAAGGTCTCTGAGTAAATGGATTCCCTCCATTTTGAAATGGCGGTAGCACACGAACCTGTTCAGATTCCGTAAATTTATCACTGGGCGGAATTGGCCTCCCTTCTTTTCTACCAGAAAGATATTGCTGACAACACCGACAGAATGGGGAGGAGCTCTCTCTATCGCTCCTTTGACCACCAGAGCTTGAAGCTCTTGGTCCATGCAAGCTCGAGCTGGTTCTGGCAAGACCAGCGGAGGAGGTTCCGGCAGAGACAAATGAGAAACAGTGAGATCTATCTGAAACCCCTGGATTGTGGACAGTACCCATGGGTCGGAGGTGACCTGGCTCCAAGCGGGCAAAAAATGTCGGAGTCTGCCCCCGATACAGTGGCTGGAAGAAAACCAAAGGTGTTGCGGACTTACCGAGAGGGCGTCTTGATCCAGCACCGCCTCTGAACCCTCTGGAGCGGAACGACTGTCCCCTGGATGGGAAGAAGGAGGACTGTGGCCTCTGGTCCTGGGCTGCCGATCGTTGGTTGTAGGGACCTCGAGCGTTTCCACGCGTCTGGAACTGGACACGGCCGGACAGACGGCCCCTGAAGCTGCCGGCCCTGTTAGAGACACGCCCGTGGAACACCCTGCGCATGGAGCTCTGCGCTTTATCAAGCGCAGTAAAGGCCCCCACAAATTTGCCTAGGTCTTTAATGAAACTGTCCCCAAAGAGGAGACCCTGAGCCTCCTTACCCGTCTCAGTAAGCGCCATATTGGACAGTTTGGGCTCAATCTTCATAAGAAGAGCCTTCCTACGCTCAATAGAGAGGGAGGAATTGACATTCCCTACCAAACAAATGGCGCGCTGCGCCCAGCCACTGAGAATTTCTGGGTCTATGGCCGTACCCTCAGATCTGGCAGTCTCCGCCATCTCAAAAATTTTCGTCAGGGGTCCTAGACTGTCTAAGAGCTTGTCCTGACAAGCCCTAAGGGCTGAATCCAGGCCCTTGCGGGGGTTAAAACCCGATTTTGAAAGGAATTGGATCATCTTCGGATCCACGTTTGGTGTCTCACATACCTTATTCGGTACCAAGGGACGGGGGCATTCGGCCTTTAATTTATTACGGGTCTCCTTGGAGAGTGGTTTCCTCACCCTATTCTCCAAATAATGAGCCACATGAGGCAAAGGCAACCATTCAGCCGACCTAGGATGGTGCAGGCTGTCCGGGTCAAACAGGGGTTCACCCTGCGGATCAATGACAGAGTCAGGCCCCGGGGTATTCGCCTCTGGACCCGCCGAAGAAGGGGGGAGGCTCGGTGGAGAAAACCCCTCAAAATCATCAGCTACGCGGACCCCGGCAAGGTCCATGTCAGAGGCATAGTAATCCTCATTCAAAACCTCCTCATCGGACTCCAACTCTGAGTCAGAACTGCGTTCGGGACGGGCCCGAGCGGACTTCCACGTGCGCGTTTTTTCCGCCTGGCGCGGGCAGGCTCTCTTACGTGACCTGCGCACGTCGTCTGTTGATGGAGCTAAGCCATCTGTACAATCATTTCTGGAGGTTACAGGAGTAGGGGCAACAGCCGGAGTAGGGGCAGGGTTCTGCGCTCTAAGCGCTTGGGAGATAGACTGCGAAATCACAGATGACATATTCCCCATAGCATTTGCAATAGCAGCCGAAATGGATTGTTGTAAATCCATCCCATGTGATTCTGACTGGGCAGGAATTGTACCAGCAGGGGGGGCAACCGAGCTGGTGGAGGCGTCCATTAGAGAGGGCAGAGGAGATATATCGCTGGGGAGAGACATGAGACAAGGAGTTAGTCACTCCTGAGAGAAATACCAGTAGGCGCGGTAACAGAGCCGGCGAGCGCAGGTACTGGCGATGTGCCGCGACGGAATCAACCGGAAACGGAAGAGGGGGGGAGAAGAGAGACGCCCCCAGGCACCCAGGAGAACCCAGACTTCAGACGCCAAAGGCGCGAACCAAGGAAGGGGAAGAAGAAATGGCGCCCGAACAGTAAGTAAACGGGGGGGGGGGGGGGAGCGGCGAACCGCAATAGGGAAGCGGAGATGCGAAGGACCGCAAGCTAAAACACAGCCTCCCTAAGAGAATAAAGGGACATGACAAGCGAAAGAGCTCTCAGTGAAAAACTTAACGAAGGGCAAAAAAGGGGGGTATGAAAGACAAGTTAACCCCTAGCAGACAGTTATAACTACGGGAAACGTTACAATACAGTTAATCTCACAATATAATACCAAAAAGGCACGATTTACAAGACAAAGTTAGAGGCACTTATCTGCTGTGGGCAGCAGCAAAGAAAGAGGAAGAGTTGTCAAGGGAGGACCTATTTATGGACTGGTTTATGGGAGGGGTTATTTGGGGGCTGGCCCTTTAAGGTTTTATGTTAATTCTTTGCTGCTGTGGAATTTCAGTAAAGAAAGAGTGATGCAATACGAGCCTCCGTGTCTTGTTATAAAATTGCACGGCGCAGACGCAGTGACCGTGGCGTGGATTCAAACAAAGGGGAGGGAGCCAGCAATTTTTTAACCATCTTCCCGTTCGAAAAATCTATTTAATAAATGGACCCCAGATTGGGGACGTAACAGGGATTAAACTGATGAGAATAGAGAACTACAGGAAATACCACTCATATCGGGTGGGACAGTAAATTGCACGGCGCAGACGCAGTGACCGCGGCGTGGATTAAAACAAAGGGGAGGGAGCCAGCGTTTTTTTAACCATCTCCCCGTTCGCAAAATCCATTTAATAAATGGACCCCAGATTGGGGACGTAACAGGGATTAAACTGATGAGAAGAGAGAACTATAGAAAATAGCACTCATATCGGGTGGGACAGTAAATTGCACGGCACAGACGCAGTGACCGTGGATTCCAACAAAGGGGAGGGAGCCAGCGTTTTTTTTTAATCATCTCCCAATTCGAAAAATCAATTCAATTCACCTTTCGGGGACCATTGGTGTTGTACGTGGCTGGGTGGAGGAAGAAACCTTCAATGACATCAACGGGACATGGCTAGCTTGGTATTCAACCTTGTGCAAATGGGAAGTTTGCGGTTGGGCAAATGGACTGTTTGCAGTTGTTTGCGGTGCATTAAAAGGGGAGTTTGATCTGTCAATGTCTGTGAAGCGGGCGTAACCCTTACACTACCTGATCGATACAACATCATACCTGATCGTATACACACACTGGATGTTTTAAACCACGTTGTTCAAAAAAAAATTGGATTGTTAGGTGATTTATGCCCTTTATGGATTAAAATCCAACTCTGCGTCAACTATGTAATTTTCCATGGGAGTTTTGCCATGGATCCCCCTCCGGCATGCCACAGTCCAGGTGTTAGTCCCCTTGAAACAACTTTTCCATCACTATTGTGACCTGAAAGAGTCCCTGTGGGTTTTAAAATGCCTATAGAAGTCAATGGCGGTTTGCCCAGTTCGCATGTTCACGAACATTTATAGAAATTTGCGTTCGCTATTCGCGAACAGAAAATTTTATGTTCGCGACATCTCTACTGACCATTTAGGTTACACTTCTGTTGCCGATAGGCTTCAAGTTATTATTGATTATATGTTGCAATTACGGGCCGCAGGGGTTTCAGCGGTAGTTGCCCAGCGCAGGTTGTCGGGTATTGGTTTCCACTTTAGTCTTCGGGGCTGGTCGGGCGTCACAACATTTTCATAGTTTGCCAAGCCCTTAGAGGGTGGCGGAAAGAATATGTTCGTAAGGAACGCAAGGCTCCCCGTTTCTTATCCGCTTCTCACCCAGTTAGTCCAGTCATTAGTCAAGGTCTGCTCCTCTCCTGCTGAGGTTTTACTTTTCATGCCGCTTTCTGCCTCGCCTTTTTTTGGCGCGTTTAGAATTGGCGAGCTGAGGTACCGCCCAGATGGCCTTGCTCTTGCTGATGTCTCTTTTTCCGATTCGTCTGTGTGAGTTTGTATCAGTCGTTCAGAAACCGATGTTTTTGCTCATGGGCCGGGTTTTCTTTGCACTGTATTTCGGGTCTAATTTGCCCTATCCGCGCTGTTGTAGATTTAATTGCTCCTGTGTAGATAGCACAGTTTTTATGCCATGCCTCCCCCTCACCCGTTTTCAGTTTTGCTCCGTTTTCCGCCGTTGCCTCAAATCATAAGGTATGCCTGTCGCAGCGTATAGCTCTCATTCGTTTCGTATTGGGCAGCCATGGAGGCTGCCAGGGCGGCTTTACCGGATTCTGAGGTACAATGGATTGGTAAGTGAAAGTCAGCATGCTTTGTCTATTATGTTTGCCCTGAGATATTAGTTATTTTCTTCACAGATTCTTATAGCCATGCGGTTTGTTTTCTGGGGCATTCCTACATTCTCTGGGCTGGGCAGAGTGGAGTTTAGGCCTGGTGGACGAAGCCTGGTTTCCCGTCTGTTTGAGGTCATGTGGCGTGGCATTCGCGGTCTTCGTTGGTCGCCAGTGCTGCCGGAGGCTGTTAATATCAGTACAGTGATACGATCCCTGGTTGTTTTAGTAACTCACGCTGGGGTAAATGACCTCTGCATGCTCACGGTGGCGGAGCTCATAACCCCCATTAGAGACAATCGGGAAAGATTCCCTACTTTCTTTCAGGAAGCTATTCTGGTCTGGTCTGAGATGATCTATAGAGTTACTTGTCAGGGTGCCAGAGACCGAGGTGCTAATGAGAGGGTATGGCACACAGTTCATGCGAGGATCTCTCACTTTGTTCGTTATGTGGTAATGATATAATTCGGTGGTAATTGTGTGGTTTTATCATCAACTGGAAGGACGACCAACACCTTATGCAAACTGAATTGGCCTAGACATTTTTCTTTCCAGACTTCAAAAAGCTATGGAACAGGCCTTGTTTTGTTGGGTGGGGGTCGGAGCGCCGTGTAGAAGTACACGGGCTCCTCCGTGGAGGTCGGTGGAAATAAATTACTAAGACCGGAGGAGAAGGCGGACTTGCCCACTGTGGTTTTCGTGGAGCATATCGCTTCTCATACTCCTGGAAGTGGTTTCTGGTGATAAGAGTTTGGTGTTTTTGGTGAAGAAAATGGTTAAAAAAGATAAATGAAGCTGTGACCGATCCTCACTCCACAAAACATGTGCCTCTGTAGTTATTTGGTTTAGGCGGGGAAGACATGTTAAGCGGTTGGGTTTTAGTTATCTGCAGTCTAACAGACCGCTGCACCCAGCTGAACTGCAAGTGAATTCGCCCAGCCTAAGGAACCCGTAGAAGCCCAGGTACATAGCAGCTTTGATAACCAAGCTGGAGAATGGGCCAAAAGGGTTGCCATCAAGGGCTGCTGACATCTTCTGGAACATCTCGCCTGTGACCGCCTGTCTACGGGACAGGGGATTGCCCCTACATTTCTGGACCCCACGCAAGGTGACCTTGACTGTATGCGACGCAAAAATGGAGCCCCCTCCCGGGTTACGGAGCATGGCATGGTGTTGGTTGCCCGCAAGGTACAACTTGATGGTGTTATGTGAGGGATGTAAATGGTGATGATAATGGACGATGAAGGCCATGATGTACGGGATGTCCGCTAGCTCGCCCTGTGGGTGCAGTCTGGAAAAATCCTGGTAGGTTCTCAGACCAGATTGGTAGTTCCTGGCTGTATTTGGGGCGAGGGACTGCTGTGCCAGGCCCCTTGCTGAGGAGACGAGAGCACTTAGTCCATGGTCAGGGAACTGAATGCCAGGGTGGGACATCTGAGTGGATCGGCTTCTGGCATGACCTGGATAAAGGGGGGAAAATTAAACCGGGATAATGCGTCTGCCGCGATGTTTTGCTGGCCCGGAATGTGGCTGCAGTGCAAATGGAAATTGTGAGACAGGGCAAGCCAGACCAGCCGGCGCAAAAGTGACATTATTTTTTGGGTCTTAGCCCTACCTTTGGTTAATATGTCAACTAGAGCCTGATTGTCGGTGACGAACATCACCGGCGAGTTGGCCCAGTGATGACCCCAGGCCTGAGCGGCTGCGACAATGGGGTATAATTCCAATAGGGAGGAGGAGCTGATGGATTCGGCATCCGCCAGGACAGACGTGGGCCAATGGTCAACCAGCCAATGGTGACCCCAAATGGCTGCGTAACCGCAAGAAGCGGCAGCATCCGAGAAGAGAGTAGGGAAGGAGGGCAACCATGGAGGGACGAAGAGGGAGATGCCATTCCACCGAGAGAGGAACAACTCCCACATGGCCAGATCCGCCATTGCATGGCCATCCAAATGGATGACGCTGTCCTGGTCGGGCGCCGAGGGAAGAAGCTGGAGTAGCCTCGACACAAACGTCCTGCCCTGGGGCATGATCCTAGAGGCGAAATTGAGCCGGCCCAGAAGAGATTGTAACTCTACCTTTTTTAGGCACCTGGAGGAGGCAGCGTGGGAAATAACCTCTCGGCACTGGACGAGTTTCTCTTCCGGGAGGTTGGCCTGCATGCTGACGGAATCTAGGATGATGCCCAGGAATGAGACCCTAGTGGCGGGACCCTCAGTCTTTGCCTGGGCGACCAGAACCTTTAGACTGGCGAATATTTTAAGGAGGGTGGTGAGAATGCCAGATCTGCCCTGCGGGCCCTCAATAATCAGAAAGTCATCCAAGTAATGGATGACCGTCTGCAGTCCGCCGTGATAGACCAAGATCCAGTGTAGCGCCTTGGCGAACTGGTCGAACAACCAGGGGCTACTTTTAGAGCCGAAAGTGAGTCTGTTGGCAAAGTAATATTGGCTGGCCCACTCGATGCCATAGTACTGCCATAACTGAGTTTGGATGGGGAGGAGCTTGAATGCATTGGCAATGTCCGCCTTTGCCAACCAAGCGCCTCTGCCATACAACAAAATGGCTCGTATGGCGTTGTCTATGGAGGAATACCTCATAGAGAACTCTTCCGAAGGAATGAGTGAATTAAGGCTAGGGATAGCTGAAACATGAGGGGCGGACAGGTCATAGATCAACCTTTTTTTATTAGAGTTTTTTTTGGACACCAGGCCGATAGGGTTGATGCGCCAAGAATGAAAAGGTATGGATGGAAAGGGACCTATAAGGAAACTTTTCTTTACCTCGCACTGAATCAACTCGCTTGTTGCTGTTGGGTCCCTGGTGGCTGACAGAAGGTTTCTGCCCTCCCAAGGGACCTGCAGTAGTGCAATGAGCCCAGTGTGGAAACCTTCCGAGAAGCCTGCCAACAGGAACGCCACAAAGTTCTGATCGTGGTGGTCCCGAAGGATAGCCGCCAAGAGGTCCACATTAACGTTGGCTAGTCAGGATTCTTTAGTCGCCCTCTTGGGACAGGAGGAACGAGGGTGGGCCCTGAAACACAAGGAACAAACATGGAGGGATCTGCAACTGCCATAGGAGCAACCACTCGCATTGAAATTATTACAGATCTGGCTCCTTCCCAGGTAGAAGATGGGCCGGCCGAGCTTGTCGGTGGAGGGGGTGGCCTGCTGGGTCCCGGAAGACCCCAGGAGAGCCCTGTCCTGCGCTGTGTGGGCGGTATTTGGGCACCATTCGGAGGTATGAAAAATGGATTGGCACATCGCGCAGGTAGGTGCCCTGAGCCCCGCAAAGTGACGGCAGAACAGTTCTGTGTCAATGGTGGCCTAGCTGGTGACATACTGAAACTGGGCCAAAGCTGCTGCCTCTTTTGCCGAGAAAGAACGATGGTAGTCGTAGAAGGCTGAACCTCCATACTTGTGACCCAGGTCAGTGACCAGGTACAAGTAGCTGTCCAGCTTTTCCCTTCTCTCCGGTTGTGCGGTGCAGACAATGTCCCTAAAGAGGCTGAATGCTAGGACAAACTCTGGAATGGATAATTTTCGGTTAAGCCGGGAGAGTCCTTGGCCCTGAGGACTACGGACACATCCCCACAATTGATCACCCTGTTCTCAGGTACATCTTGGGCGGCAATGATAACCGACGCAAGATTAACGTCTTTCCCTGCCAGAATGTCTCTCTTGAGGTTATCTGGGATAAAATGCGAGGGGGCCACTTGGGGAATAGGCCTGGGTATACCTGGTGTCAGCCAAACTGAAGTGGAGGGTGTGGCCAGTGGGATGGGTGCCGGGGGTGCCACGGATGGCCGGGACTCCAGTTCCGATACTCTTGCTCGGACGTCAGCCACCGAGTCAACCAGCGAATTCAAGGTGGACTGTAGCTGCACCAGCAAGAGCTGAATGGACGATGTGTCCTGTTGAACCCCGGAAGAGTTTGGGCTGACCATGAGGAGCTTATATAGCTCTGCCTTTCTGGTGGAGGCTGGATGCGGGATGCCCCTCCTGTTAAGCTCCGCCAGTAACTTTGGAATGGTCCAACTCCTTAATGATGATGGACCGGCTTGGCCTGAAATGACAGAAAATCTGTCATCTATATCGGAGGCCCGAGACATGATTGACCCGAATACCGAACACCGTAACACGGATTAGCAGAAAAAAACGACCTGTACAGGACTGACTGGAACCTGGGAATGGGCTAGAACCTGCAAGAAAAAAGGGGAACAGGCGAAAACTTGAGAGTGCAGAACGAGGGATGACCCCAGACCTGTTGAGCCAGGCGAACTGGCCAGGAGGGGGCACGCCCCTGGGGTCAAATAAACAATCTGAGCGTATCAGACCGGCCTTTGACAAAAGAAGGTGGCAGAAGGGAGAGATGGCGCGTTGCCATAAGACAGAAGCTGCGCGTAGCAGCGGCCTGCGAAGGGCGAAAGACATCACTTAACGGACCTGTGAGACAGGCGGACAGGAGTGTGGAAAAACCTGAGAATCAGGCAGAAGAGTGGCCTGCAGGCTGTACTAGAACAGACAGCACGACTGACAGGCTGGTTAAAACGTGCGAGGAGACCCGTGTACCAATAGAAGGTGAGTAGGCAAGGAGGACCTGGGCGTACCAGGAACGAAATGTGCCCTGGGCGAACCAGGGGTCGACAATGTGACAAAACAAGACAACGACCGTGCCCAGTGAACAATTAGGGGCCCCGGAAGTGACTACAGACACAAGGACAACAGTGACCTTGGCGTACCAGGCAGACAATGACAGGCCTGGGCGAACCAGGTGGAGAAAACCAGAGAAAGAGTGCCAGAGCGATCCCAGCAAGAGGGTGACGACCTTAGCGTACCAAGGAGGTGTTTTTTTTTTTTTTTTAAACAACACAAGCAAATTAGCAGGCGTTATTGCCCCTAGGAGCATGCCAAAACGCACCTGCCGCCCCCCAACTCAGGATAAACTAAATGGCATGTCCGATGCCGCCCCCTGCCGATCAGACATGCGCAACAGGCGCCCGAAGCCACCATGAAAAAACGGTAAGCACTAATAGTGGCGGGCGGAACCCGAGCCCCCTCGGGAGTCAGGACATAAAGTGGCGGACGGCCACCAGAGAATGGGCCCAGGATGTAGGGATGCTGGCCGCCCATAAATCCTTCGCTAGAGTGCGTTCCACGCTGGAACGCACTGCGCTGGCCGCGGCATCGGTGGATCAGCGGTGCATTTACCTGGTAGTCGGGGTGCGACGAGGATGCCCTCCAACTTACCCCTGTGCAACTGTGTGAAGCTGCAGACTGAAGCGAACGGGACGGTTGAGTGGAGCAGACGCGAATCTCTTACCCGGAAGTCGGTCGATGCCGGAACGCCTGCCAGGTAGGAATAAGAGGGGCTGATAAAGGCTCAAGCCCCCCCCCCCCACAAATGCAGTTTGAGCTTCAGCCTTAACTAACATGTGGGAGCGTGCCCCTTATAGTGTAATGATGTCAGTTATGTTTATGGATACATGTGGTAGCGTGCCTTTTACAGTGTGACGCTGTCCGGTATGTTTATGGATACATGTGGGAGCGTGCCCCTTATAGTGTGATGACATCAGGTATGTTTATGGATACATGTGGGAGCATGTATACAGTGTGATGCCGTCAGTTATGTTTATGGTACATGTGGGAGCTTGCCACTTATAGTATGACGCTGTCCTGTATGATTATGGATACATTTGGGAGCGTGCCCTTTATAGTGTGACTGTGTCCGGAATGTTTATGGATTCATGTGGGAGCGTGCCCCTTATAGTGTGATGATATCAGGTATTTTTGTGGATACATGTGGGAGCGTGCCCCTTACAGTGTGACTGTGTCCGGTATGTTTATAAATACATGTGGGAGCGTGCCTCTTATAGTATGGTGATTTCAGGTATGTTTATGGATACATGTGGGAGCGTGCCCCTTACAGTTTGACGCTGTCCGGTATGTTTATGTGTACATGTGGGAGCGTGCCCTTTATAGTGTGACAGTGTCTGGTATGTTTATTGATACATTTGGGAGCGTGTTCCTTATAGGTTGATGTCAGGTATGTTTATGGATACATGTGGGAGCGTGCCCCTTATAGTGTGACTGTGTCCGGTATGTTTATAAATACATGTGGGAGCGTGTCTCTTATAGTATGGTGATTTCAGGTATGTTTATAGATACATGTGGGAGCGTGCCCCTGACAGTGTGACGCTGTCCGGTATGTTTATGTGTACATGTGGGAGCGTGCCCTTTATAGTGTGACGGTGTCTGGTATGTTTATTGATACATTTGGGAGCGTGTTCCTTATAGGTTGATGTCAGGTATGTTTATGGATACATGTGGTAGCGTGCCCCTTATAGTGTGACGGTGTCCGGTATGTTTATGGATACATGTGAGAGTGTGGCCCTTATAGTGTGATGGTGTCCGGTATGTTAATGGATACCTGTGGGAGCGTGCCCTTTACAGTCTGACGGTGTTCGGTATGCTTTTGGATACATGTGGGAGCGTGCCCCTTATAGTGTGACGTTGTCCGGTATGTTTATGGATACATGTGGGGGCGTGCCCCTTATATTGTGAAGATGTCAGGTATGTTTATGGATACATGTGGGAGCATGCCCCTTATAGTGTGATGATGTCAGGTATGTTTATGGATACATGTAGTAGCATGCCCCTTATAGTGTGATGATGTCAGATATGTTTATGGACACATGTAGGAGCGTGCCCCTTACAGTGTGCCGCTGTCCGGTATGTTTATGTGTACATGTGGGAGCGTGCCCTTTATAGTGTAACGGTGTCCGGTATGTTTATGTGTACATGTGGGAGCGTGCCCTTTATAGTGTGATGGTGTCAGATATGTTTATTGATACATTTGGGAGTGTGTTCCTTATAGTTTGATGATGTCAAGTATGTTTATAAATACATGTGGGAGCGCGCCCCTTATAGTGTGACGGTGTCCGGTATGTTTATGGATACATGTGGGAGTGTGCCCCTTACAGTGTGATGTTGTCCGGTATGTTTATGGATACATGTGGGAGCGTGCCCCTTACAGTGTGGCGGTATCAGGTATGTTTATGGATACAGGAGCGTGCCCCTAACAGTGTGACGGTGTCAGGTATGTTTATGGATACATGTGGGATCGTGCTCTTATAGTGTGACGGTGTCAGGTATGTTTATGGATACATGTGGGAGCGTGCCCTTTATAATGTGATGATGTCAGGTATGTTTATGGATACATGTGGTAGCGTGTCCTTCTAGTGTGACGGTGTCCGGTATGTTTATGGATACATGTGGGAGCGTGCCCCTTATAGTGTGACGGTGTCCAGTATGTTTATGGATACATGTGGGAGCGTGCCCCTTATAGTGTGACGGTGTCCAGTATGTTTATGGATACATGTGGGAGCGTGCCCCTTATAGTGTGACTGTGTCCGGTATGTTTATAAATACATGTGGGAGCGTGTCTCTTATAGTATGGTGATTTCAGGTATGTTTATAGATACATGTGGGAGCGTGCCCCTGACAGTGTGACGCTGTCCGGTATGTTTATGTGTACATGTGGGAGTGTGCCCCTTACAGTGTGATGTTGTCCGGTATGTTTATGGATACATGTGGGAGCGTGCCCCTTACAGTGTGGCGGTATCAGGTATGTTTATGGATACAGGAGCGTGCCCCTAACAGTGTGACGGTGTCAGGTATGTTTATGGATACATGTGGGATCGTGCTCTTATAGTGTGACGGTGTCAGGTATGTTTATGGATACATGTGGGAGCGTGCCCTTTATAATGTGATGATGTCAGGTATGTTTATGGATACATGTGGTAGCGTGTCCTTCTAGTGTGACGGTGTCCGGTATGTTTATGGATACATGTGGGAGCGTGCCCCTTATAGTGTGACGGTGTCCAGTATGTTTATGGATACATGTGGGAGCGTGCCCCTTACAGTGTGACAGTGTCAGGTATGTTTATGGATACATGTGGGAGCGTGCCCCTTACAGTGTGACGGTGTCTGGTATGTTTATGGATACATGTGGGAGCGTGCCCTTATAGTGTGACGGTGTGCGGTATATTTATGGATACATGTGGGAGCGTGCCCCTTATAGTGTGATGATGTCAGATATGTTTATGGACACATGTAGGAGCGTGCCCCTTACAGTGTGCCGCTGTCCGGTATGTTTATGTGTACATGTGGGAGCGTGCCCTTTATAGTGTGACGGTGTCCGGTATGTTTATGTGTACATGTGGGAGCGTGCCCTTTATAGTGTGATGGTGTCAGATATGTTAATTGATACATTTGGGAGTGTGTTCCTTATAGTTTGATGTCAAGTATGTTTATAAATACATGTGGGAGCGCGCCCCTTATAGTGTGACGGTGTCCGGTATGTTTATGGATACATGTGGGAGTGTGCCCCTTACAGTGTGATGTTGTCCGGTATGTTTATGGATACATGTTGGAGCGTGCCCCTTACAGTGTGGCGGTATCAGGTATGTTTATGGATACAGGAGCGTGCCCCTAACAGTGTGACGGTGTCAGGTATGTTTATGGATACATGTGGGATCGTGCTCTTATAGTGTGACGGTGTCAGGTATGTTTATGGATACATGTGGGATCGTGCTCTTATAGTGTGGCGGTGTCAGGTATGTTTATGGATACATGTGGGATCGTGCTCTTATAGTGTGACGGTGTCAGGTATGTTTATGGATACATGTGGGAGCGTGCCCTTTATAATGTGATGATGTCAGGTATGTTTATGGATACATGTGGTAGCGTGTCCTTCTAGTGTGACGGTGTCCGGTATGTTTATGGATACATGTGGGAGCGTGCCCCTTATAGTGTGACGGTGTCCAGTATGTTTATGGATACATGTGGGAGCGTGCCCCTTACAGTGTGACGGTGTCAGGTATGTTTATGGATACATGTGGGAGCGTGCCCCTTACAGTGTGACGGTGTCTGGTATGTTTATGGATACATGTGGGAGCGTGCCCTTATAGTGTGACGGTGTGCGGTATGTTTATGGATACATGTGGGAGCGTGCCCCTTATAGTGTGATGATGTCAGATATGTTTATGGACACATGTAGGAGCGTGCCCCTTACAGTGTGCCGCTGTCCGGTATGTTTATGTGTACATGTGGGAGCGTGCCCTTTATAGTGTGACGGTGTCCGGTATGTTTATGTGTACATGTGGGAGCGTGCCCTTTATAGTGTGATGGTGTCAGATATGTTTATTGATACTTTTGGGAGTGTGTTCCTTATAGTTTGATGATGTCAAGTATGTTTATAAATACATGTGGGAGCGCGCCCCTTATAGTGTGACGGTGTCCGGTATGTTTATGGATACATGTGGGAGTGTGCCCCTTACAGTGTGATGTTGTCCGGTATGTTTATGGATACATGTGGGAGCGTGCCCCTTACAGTGTGGCGGTATCAGGTATGTTTATGGATACAGGAGCGTGCCCCTAACAGTGTGACGGTGTCAGGTATGTTTATGGATACATGTGGGATCGTGCTCTTATAGTGTGGCGGTGTCAGGTATGTTTATGGATACATGTGGGAGCGTGCCCTTTATAATGTGATGATGTCAGGTATGTTTATGGATACATGTGGTAGCGTGTCCTTCTAGTGTGACGGTGTCCGGTATGTTTATGGATACATGTGGGAGCGTGCCCCTTATAGTGTGACGGTGTCCAGTATGTTTATGGATACATGTGGGAGCGTGCCCCTTACAGTGTGACGGTGTCAGGTATGTTTATGGATACATGTGGGAGCGTGCCCCTTACAGTGTGACGGTGTCGGGTATGTTTATGGATACATGTGGGAGCGTGCCCTTATAGTGTGACGGTGTGCGGTATGTTTATGGATACATGTGGGAGCGTGCCCCTTACAGTGTGATGACGTCAGGTATGTTTATAGATACATGTGGGAGCGTGCCCCTTACTGTGTGATGGTATCCGGTATGTTTATGGATACATGTGGGAGCGTGCCCCTTACAGTGTGACGGTGTCAGGTATGTTTATGGATACATGTGGGAGCGTGCCCCTTACAGTGTGACGGTGTCTGGTATGTTTATGGATACATGTGGGAGCGTGCCCTTATAGTGTGACGGTGTGCGGTATGTTTATGGATACATGTGGGAGCGTGCCCCTTACAGTGTGATGACGTCAGGTATGTTTATAGATACATGTGGGAGCGTGCCCCTTACTGTGTGATGGTATCCGGTATGTTTATGGATACATGTGGGTGCGTGCCCCTTACAGTGTGATGCTGTCCGGTATGTTAATGGGAACATGTGGGAGCGTGCCCCTTACAGTGTGATAATGTCAGGTATGTTTATGGATACATGTGGGAGCGTGTCCCTTATAGTGTGACGGTGTCAGGTATGTATATGGATACATGTGGGAGCAAGCCCCTTACAGTGTGACGGTGTCCTGTATGTTTATGGAAACATGTGGGAGCGTGCCCCTTACAGTGTGGCACTGTGCGATATCTTAATGGATACATGTGGGAGCGTGCCCCGTACAGTATGACACTGTCCGGTATGTTTATGGATACATGTGGGAGCGTGCCCCTTACAGTGTGATGACGTCAGGTATGTTTATGGATACATGTGGGAGTGTGCCCCTTACTGTGTGATGGTATCCGGTATGTTTATGGATACATGTGGGTGCGTGCCCCTTACAGTGTGATGCTGTCCGGTATGTTAATGGGAACATGTGGGAGCGTGCCCCTTACAGTGTGATGATGTCAGGTATGTTTATGGATACATTTGGAAGCATGCTTCTTAATGTATGACGGTGTCCGGTATGTTTATGGATACATGTGGGAGCGTGCCCTTATAGTGTGACGGTGTCCGGTATGTTTATGGATACATGTGAGAGCGTACCCTTATAGTGTGACGTGTGCGGTATGTTTATGGATACATGTGGGAGCGTGCCCCTTTGAGTGTGGTGATTTCAGATATGGTTATGGATACATGTGGGAGCGTGCCCCTTATAGTGTGACGATGTCCGGTATGTATATGGATACATGTGGGAGCAAGCCCCTTACAGTGTGTCGGTGTCCGGTATGTTTATGGAAACATGTGGGAGCGTTCCCATTACAGTGTCACACTGTGCGATATCTTAATGGATACATGTGGGAGCGTACCCCGTACAGTATGACACTGTCCGGTATATTTATGGATACATGTGGGAGCGTGCCCCTTACAGTGTTATGATGTCAGGTATGTGTATGGATACATGTGGGAGCTTGCCCCTTATAGTGTGGTGATTTCAGGTATGTGTATGGATACATGTGGGAGCGTGCCCCTTACAGTGTTATGATGTCAGGTATGTGTATGGATACATGTGGGAGCTTGCCCCTTATAGTGTGGTGATTTCAGGTATGTGTATGGATACATGTGGGAGCGTGCCCCTTACAGTGTGATGATGCCAGGTATGTTTATGGATACATGTGGTAGCGTGCCTCTTATAGTGTGACCATATCCGGTATGTTTATGGATACATGTGGGAGCGTGCCCCTTACAGTGTGACGCTGTCCGGTATGTTTATGGATACATGTGGGAGCGTGCCCCTTACAGTGTGACGCTGTCCGGTATGTTTATGGATACATGAAAGCCCCTTTATTAGTGACTGATCTTGTGCTGTTCAGCCTCATCCTGTGTACACAAGTATAAACCCGCCCTGTGGAGAACTGCAGTTTTGTTTCTGTCTTCCTCTGTCAGCCGCACCCTGTGCACACAAGTATAAACCCGCCCTCTGGATTTTGAACCTCAGAGAATTGAAGTTACGTTTCTGTCTTCCTCTGTCAGCCATGGCGTCTGCTGATCTGAGAGCTGAGCTGGACTGCTCCATCTGTCTGCAGACCTATACAGATCCTGTAATGCTGAGATGTGGACACAACTTCTGCCGGGTCTGTAATGATCGTGTACTGGATACACATGACTTAATGGGATGGAAGAACCCTTCCGGCTACCCCACACCTTTCCCGCAACCCCCTCTTCCAATAAGACTCCACCACCATCTTGTTGGTAAAATATGGCCGTAAAAGGCCACCTTTATTAATTAAACATGTAACTTAAAACCTTTCTTTCAAACATGCATATTATTACAACAATAATATCATAACATTATCTTCACATTTTCTTAACATTTTCCCGCTGTTAACCCTCCAAGAGATCCTGGGAGGCAACCCCAAAACACGTCTTATTCCCGATCTCCTTTTCTCATGACTTTCCTTGCCCTTGGCCGCGTTCGCCGACCCAAGGACACCAAATCCACCAATTCCAAGTATACAGCTCCCCTAGGCCAACTTAGGCCGAACAGGAGGCGCATTAACCAGCTTTTAAAACTCCAATAGATGCGCATTCCACCATCTAACGCATCTCTTAACCATGAATTGCCCCCCAGGATCCCGCATCAGAAACTGCCCCAACCTAACCAAAACGCACCACTGATCCACTACGCTAAGAAACGAACCCCTAAACCAGGGCGGGTGGGCGGGAACTGCCTCGATCTCTGCAACTCCCCTAAGCTCCTCCTTTCCCTTTCTTTTATACTGCCCGCCAAAACCGTTCTCCAACTCCACCCCCTAACTGCTACCTCTCCTTCCCACACTCCCAATCTCTTAACCCTTACCTGCCTTAAGTCTCCCCCCCAAGTCAAGACGCATTCCGCTAGGTCTGCGCCCCCGCTGCATTGCTATTCTGACTTAATGGGATGGAAGAACCCTTCCGGCTACCCCACACCTTTCCCGCAACCCCCTCTTCCAATAAGACTCCACCACCATCTTGTTGGTAAAATATGGCCGTAAAAGGCCACCTTTATTAATTAAACATGTAACTTAAAACCTTTCTTTCAAACATGCATATTATTACAACAATAATATCATAACATTATCTTCACATTTTCTTAACATTTTCCCGCTGTTAACCCTCCAAGAGATCCTGGGAGGCAACCCCAAAACACGTCTTATTCCCGATCTCCTTTTCTCATGACTTTCCTTGCCCTTGGCCGCGTTCGCCGACCCAAGGACACCAAATCCACCAATTCCAAGTATACAGCTCCCCTAGGCCAACTTAGGCCGAACAGGAGGCGCATTAACCAGCTTTTAAAACTCCAATAGATGCGCATTCCACCATCTAACGCATCTCTTAACCATGAATTGCCCCCCAGGATCCCGCATCAGAAACTGCCACTGACGACCACCGGTGACACCTCACCTGTGGGAGTCACGCCACACCTCGAAAGCCAATTCTAAACCGCCTCGGATCCCTAGAGCCCACATATCACTCCCCAGATCATTAAGATGGACTCCATCCGACCGCAGAAATTGAGGAGAAGCCGCCTCCAACTCCTGGTGCCGAACCACTAAGCCACCCTGACGCCGCACAAAACGCCCCACCTCCTTATTTAATTTTGCCCGGGCCTTATTAATTCGGTCCACTGACCGCGCAAACCGCCATGATCTCCTGGCAACCACATCGGACCAGACCACAATCAGATCCGGGAACTGCGACAGCAATCGGAGCAGATCCAGCTTAATGTCTCTGATAACATCCCGTGACCTACGGACGCCCAAGTCGTTCCCCCCCGCATGTATCACAACAATGTCAGGAGCCCGATCCAAGGCAACCTGCACCTGAAATTCCGGCAGCACACGACCCCACATGAGGCCGCGCAGCCCAATCCACCGTACTTGCAACTGCTCCGGGAGAAAACCCAAGCGACGGCCGTTCCGCCGCACGTCCGCCCGCAAGGCGCCCCAGTAGACATAAGAGTGCCCGAAAATCCACGCCAATCCCGTCACCGGTCCTGCAAAACAAAACAAACAACAAACCGCGTACATTAAACAACCTGAACAGAAAATTCCTAAGGCTACATCCATCTAGCACCTCCTCATAACAAATGCGGTCGAACGTAAGACCGAAAACATGACGACTCCCACCGGCCAATCCTTTTGATAACAGTATCCCCCAAGCCCCACCGGCCGCCTCTGTCGCAGCACCAATACGAAACGAATGCGACGCATACTCCAGGGCCGGCAGCCCAGCCGCCCGCAAACAAGACCGAAACACCGCCACAAACTGAAAAACCGACAAACTAGAACCGTCCTGGTGCACTAGCAAAGGAGCGGAACCTCGCGGACGCACTGCCAAAAAATCCTCCACACAGCGAACCGGACAAAGCACAGTCCCCGTCAACGGCCGCAACCACAACACCGCCCCTTTACCAACCTGATCCGTCTTGGACCTACGCAACCTACACCGCAATACACCATCCCGAATACTAACATCCTCCCTCAACAAACCCCCGGACCCTTTCCGAGTAGCTGACACCAACTCTGAGATCCTAAACGCCCCAAAGAAAGCCAGAGAAAAAGCCACCCTAAACAACACAACCTCAAACGCCGAAACACAAATCAACCCGGCTTTCTCCCATAACTGCAACAAAACTTCAAACGACACTGGCCGCCGCGAATCCCTGCGAACCGCCCCGCGACGATAGCCTTTTAAAGCCTGCCGCACCAAAAAAGTCTTGGTCACGTCCACCAAACCGCGCAAACGCAACCAAAAAGACACCGCAGCTAACCTCTTGGAAGCCACCGAAAAGGACACCCCCTCACTGAACGACACCCCTAACCAATACACCAACACGGACTGCCACTCCTCTACCGAATCACCCACCCCTACTTGCTCCAACAAACCTTCCCAAAGCGACCACACTGCCGAGTAAGACGACCACGTCCCTTTACTCACAGACCGCCGAATCAAGTCAGCCGAGACCCCAAGGCCACGCTCCAGAGCCACTGGGGGCAGGACAGCCCGCGAACCTCCGCTTCCGGCACCAATCCTCGAAAACGCTCCCACTGGAAACGAGAAAGAGAATCAGCTATGGAGTTCTCCACCCCTGGCAGGTGAACAGAAACAAAACAAGCATTCAACCGCAAACCCTGTAACACCAGAAACCTAAGCAATCTCAACACCGGGGGCGACGAGGCCGATTGACTATTAATCACCTGCACCACCCCCAAGTTGTCACAGAAAAAACGTACCCGCTTGTTCCGAAACCTGTCCCCCCACAGAACCGTGGCCAACAAGGCCAAGTTCCCAAGAAAACCAGCCTCCCGCCATTCCACCGGCCAAGGCCCCGCACTCCACTGTCCACCGCAATACACCCCATAACCTCCGGAACCAGATGCATCCGAAAATAACTCCAAGTCCACATTAGAGACAGGCGCCTCCATCCACATAGCCCGACCATTAAAACCCTCCAGAAAAACCTGCCAAACCCGTAAATCCTCCCTCACCTCCGAGGACAAACGCAAATAGTGAAACGGAACCACCACTCCCGCCGAGGCCTGCGCCAGCCGGCGACAGAAAACCCTACCCATCGGCAATATCCTGCAAGCAAAGTTCAACTTGCCCAGCACCGACTGCACCTTCCGCAACTGAACCCGCCGAGCCCGCACCAGAAATGCCAAATCCTCCAACAAATCCCTCACCTTATCCACCGGCAACCTACATTCCATAGCCACGCTATCTATTTCAATCCCCAAAAAACGAAGCACCGTTGCCGGTCCCTCCGTCTTTTCCGGGGCCAACGGCACCCCAAAACGAGCCGCCACCCGTTCCATAGTGCGCAACAAAACCGAACAGACCCGCGAGCCCGCAGGGCCGATAAACAAAAAGTCATCAAGATAGTGTAAAACCGAATTCCAACCCGATTCCACCTTGACTACCCACTCCAAAAACGTGCTAAAACATTCAAACAACGAACATGAAATCGCGCAACCCATCGGCAAACAGCAATCTACATAAAAACTCCCCTCCCACTGAAAACCCAACAAGTGGAAACTCTCAGGATGAATCGGTAACAACTGAAAAGCGGCCTCAATATCGGTCTTAGCCAACAGGGCACCCTGACCAAAACGACGGACACACCGAACAGCCGCGTCAAAAGAAGTGTACGAAACTGAACACAACTCCTCCGCTATACCATCGTTCACCGCCCCACCCGGCGGAAAGGACAGATGATGTATTAAACGAAATTTATTGGGCTCCTTTTTTGGCACAAGCCCCAACGGCGACACCCAAAAATCCGGCAACGGCTGACAAGCAAAAGGACCAAGAACCCTACCCGCAGCAACCTCCTTAGCAATCTTCTCGGTCACCACCCCCGGACAACGCAACGCCGAGGACAGATTCCGCGGAACGGTCCCATCCCCAACCGACAGACACGGAATTTTGAAACCCCACTGAAAACCTGCCAACAACAAAGCAGCCGCCTCCTTATTTGGGTACCTCTCTAAATACGGCGCCATCTCTCCCACCATCACCGGCGTCACCCCTCTTCGGCGCAACCTCAGGTCCCTTGCCTCTCCCCCTCTTGAAGCATTTGGACAAACTATGGGCGCCTCCGCAACCGGAGCACTCGTGTCTGAACCGACACTCGGCCATGAACCGACAATGGCCTTCATTGTATTGCCAGCAACAGCCCTTCCTCCCAACACCGTGCCCCTCACCGGCCGAGGATCCCCCGGCCCCCCCACGAAAGGGCATCGACCCCCCCTTTGGAGCCGTCATCAACTTCATCCAAAGACTAATGTCCTTATGATCCCATCGTATGCTCGGCCTGACCGCCTTCCTCTGCCTAAACTGCTCATCATATCTGAGCCACGCCACACCCCCATAAACCCGATGAGCCTCCCCGATGAAATCCATATAACCGAACAACGCCGAACAATGTTCCGGAGCCTTCTCCCCGACCACACTAGCAAAAATGGCAAAGGCCTGTAGCCAATTCTGAAACGTACGTGGAATGAGCCTATACCTCCGCTTCTCCTCCTCCTCCCGCTTACTGTCGTCTGGTTTCCCCCTATCCAAATTAAACTTCTCCAACGGAAGAAGGGAAAAAATCTCCACATACTCGTCCCTCCATATCTTGTCCTTAACCTCCTGCTTAAAGTGCGCCCCCAACGGACCCTCGAAGCACACGTACACTTCACCCTTAGCCGCATCCGCCAACCGCACACCATCACCCAACACGCTCCCCTGCCTAGCGGACTCCCCCACCGAAGGTCCAACAGACACCCCAGGCTGAGATCCCGCGCACTCCGCCCCAGCAACTACCCCCGGACCACCGACACCCTGCACAGGCCCCCACACCGACGCTGGCGACACAGCCGTACCCTGCCCCCCTCTCGACAACAGAGCCAGCATCCCGGATAACAGTTCCTGCGCCAAAGCCATAGAACCCCCCCCACCACCTGACTAGGCCCAGCATCCCCAATCCCCGCCCCCACCGCAACATGTCCAGACGTCCTCTCACCTGGCCGTCCCTGGGAAGAAGACCCAGCAGCCGCCGCTCCTCCAACCTGCGTCACCGATAGGCCTCCACCGGAAAATGGCACAGCGTCCGGCACCGCCACATCCTCCAAGACACCTGCCGCCTGGGAAGGATCCGCCTCCAACTCTCCCTCCTCCATGCTCTGTCCCGATGAGGACCCACCGCTGGGACTTCTGGCGAGGGTGTGTGAACCGGACCCCCGGTTCCTGCCTCCACGTCGATCCGGTGAAACCGCCGGCCTCCTGGTCCCAGCCACCGCAGCCGCCACTGTCCCACACGCAGCCGGCACCCTCTCCTCACCCGCCGAACCATCCCTGCCACACCGCCGCACAGGGTGAGGAAGTAACTCCGGCCCACTAGTCGGCGCTCCGTGCTCCAGTCGCCGGCCCACCTCCAGGGGCCGCGACGCGCTCCTCTCACTCCGGGACATCGCCACCGAACCTGGCGCACGTCCCCTCCTCCCGGCCTCCACTCGCGATCCAGCCACCGCCACCGCATCAAGCAAAGCCGCCGCTCCGCTCTCCGGCAGGACTCCCCCCACCTCCGCAGGTGAGTCCGTCACTCTCCGTCCATCCCTCCGTGGTCTCGACCCGCCGCGCGCCTCTCTCGCGGACCTGGGGGCAGGCTCAGCAGACGCCAGAGCCCCCCCCGCCGACCCGGCCCGAGCCACCACTGACCTGCCGCTGCGCCGGGGCGCCGAGCCAGACGCCATCACCGCCGCTCTCATCAAAGGGCCACGGGAAGGACTCCGCACCCGCCTCCTGACCCTCGGGGTCGCCTCCGGGCTGAGCCACTCCGGGGGGACCGAACGACGGGTTCTGGTCCTCACCTCCACCGCCGCACTCGGAACAGGAACCCCCCGCAGCGCTCCGGTAAGATGATCCTGCAGCCACGCCGTCCCGTGCTGCCGCGCCGCGTCCCTCACCGCCGACACCAAAGCCTCCAGGTCCGCCATAACTGCCTCGATCTCTGCAACTCCCCTAAGCTCCTCCTTTCCCTTTCTTTTATACTGCCCGCCAAAACCGTTCTCCAACTCCACCCCCTAACTGCTACCTCTCCTTCCCACACTCCCAATCTCTTAACCCTTACCTGCCTTAAGTCTCCCCCCCAAGTCAAGACGCATTCCGCTAGGTCTGCGCCGCCGCTGCATTGCTATTTGGACGAGTCTGGGGTTTATACCTGTCCTGAATGCAGAGAAGAGTTTCAGGAGCGGCCAGCACTGATGAGGAACTTAGCTCTGCGTAACATTATGGAGAATTTATTGACTGTTGGTATTCAGGACAGGTTAGGGAAGGGACATCCCATCAGGCCTCTCATCATTAACTTATCCTAAACAAAGGACACGACACCTTTAACTTTTATAACTCTCTTTTACTGGCTAATGATCGGCCACAGCTAACATTATGAAGGCAACTTTAAACTCCTCCTCCAACCACTCCTTCGTTGCGTGTGCCAGCCCCTGGACCCCAGAGGGCACGTGCGCCAAATCTGTTCCCATCATGCTCCTGTTCTCTACATTGCCGCCAGCTGTGACTTCCGAAACCGCACCACCAACTCCGGAACCTCGAAAAAAGGAAAGACAAATTAACCATCCAAACATAATACATACAATACCATAACAAGGGAGGGAGGGCGGGACCAGCTTCGCCTTCTCCGAACAGAGGAAGAGGCAGGAGCAGGGGGGGGGGGGGCGTATATATCCTCTGCCATCGCCACCTCCCCTTCCTGCTCCTAACCCCCACCACCATCCGATTAACCCCTTCATTCCCATGCTCATGTTCCTTTTAACCCCACCTTGGCCAGACCAGCCAGAGGGAAGGGGCAGGGCCTGTTATTACACTTAGGAAGGGGTTGGGATCACCATCAGTCCCTCATCACCCTTCTTAATCCTGTCGGGTGCTCTCCAGACTGTTGGTATTCAGGACAGGTTAGGGAAGGGACATCCCATCAGGCCCCTCATCATTATCTTATCCTAAACAAAGGACACGACACCTATAACTTTTATAACTCTCTTTTACTGGGTAATGATCGGCCACAGCTAACATTATAAAGGCAACTTTAAACTCCTCCTCCAACCACTCCTTCGTTGCGTGTGCCAGCCCCTGGACCCCAGAGGGCACGTGCGCCAAATCTGTTCCCATCATGCTCCTGTTCTCTACATTGCCGCCACGGAGGAGGCCAAATTATACAGGACTCCGACCACCACCCAGCAAAAAGAAACCCTGCTCGATACCATCCTGCAGGCCAGACAAAAATATATCCAGACCAATTTCCGTCAGGTGTACCCCATCTGGTCTCATCAGCGCCCTATTGTCACCCTCCAATTGCCGGTGACGAACCGTTACACCACCTCGAGAGCGCACAAAGCATGAAATACGAGCATTCAAAGTTTTCCTGCACCTCTCCAGTGCTTCTCCATCCCGAGCACCATGCCACACAACACGGGGAACCACCTCAGACCACACGATGACCAGTTCCCTAAAGAAATCCGGGAACCTCTCCAAATCCGAGCGCATGAGCGCCATCAACTCAGTAAGTCGCAGGGCACATAGATCATTCCCGCCCGCATGAATCACCAGAATCACCGGCCCAGAGGACCGCAGACCCAGATCCACCTCCTCGGGCAACAGCTGAGACCACCGAAGGCCCCGTATCCCCTTCCAAAAAACCTCTACTTCCCTGAACCCAAGGCTTCGACCTCCAGGCCTTCGTTCCGCCCTCTGCGCAGCCCAAAATATGTAAGAATGGCTCAACAGCCAAACCACCGGACGAACAGCACCTAAAAAAGAAAAAACAATGAAGAACAGATCCACCATGCCTCCTTAAACACCTATACAATACATATCAACACATTTTTTTTTTTTTTTATTTAAACACAAATGCCGTGACAGCAAACAGACTACTCAACCAGCAATTCCGTCCGGATATACCGCGCAAAACATGAAGACCGCCACCTACCAATACGCATCACTTCCGATTCCGACAAGCCCGCCCTAGCTGCTTCCGTAGCCGCACCAATACGAAAAGAGTGAGTCCCGAACTCACCCGGCTCGACCCCAGCCTGCCTCAAGCAATTGCGCAATACCGCAGAAAACTGAAATTTCGTGAATGGTGACCCATCAGCATGCGCAAAAAAATTCACACCTCCCGACCGAACCGCCTTGTATTCCGCCACCAACCGAACCGGGCAGGCCATACCAGGTACCGGCAATATTGGCAACCACACCCCCCTCCCCAACTGATCCGTCTTCGACTTCTGTATACGAATTCTAAGAACATTATTACCCAACACCACATCCGGGTCTAACAAACCACCAGGCCTAGTCCCCGAAGGCGCCACCAACTCCCCCACCCTCAAAGCCGCAAAAAAGGCGAGACTGAAACTAGCCGCCACCATAACACCCTCAAAAGCGGACGAACACACCGCCCCACAACACTCAATCAACCTGCCTAACAATGTAAAAGAAATAGGCCGCCTGCTATCCCTCACCACATAATCCCTCTGCCAACCCTTCATTGCCTGTTTAACCACAAAAACCTTCGTCACATCCGTCCAACCACACAATTTAAAGTAAAACGCCACCCCTGCCAAACGCCGCCGCGCAACCGGAGCTGATACCCCCATGGACCTCATCCTCAGCAGCCACTCCACAGTCACCTCCAAGCGAACATCATCCCTCAAACCAACCTCTCTTACCCCTTTCACCGCCAACCAGTCTGCCCAGGCCTTACCATGTGCCTGCCACGTCGCCGGTGACACAGACGCACTCACAAGTGACATCAACTGCTGTCCACCAGCCGCCACAGGAACTGTGGGCACTCCAGTCCATCCGACTCCGCTTCCGGAAGAAGCTCCCGAAACACCTGCCAATTAAAGCGAGACAGAGCATCAGCAATACGGTTGTCGACCCCAGGAACGTGCCGAGCCCTAAAGTAGATGTTGCGCTCCAAGCAACGGAGGACCAAATGCCGTAGCAACGCCAACAGCGGGAGAGACGAAGAAGACAAACAATTAATACATTGAACAGTTCCCAGATTATCCGACCAAAAACAAACATGCCGGTTAGCCAACCGCTCCCCCAGATCTCCACCGCTACCACTATAGGGAACAGCTCCAAGAGGGTAAGATTCCTAACAAGCCCCAAGGCACGCCAATCCTCAGGCCAGGAAGATGCACACCACTCCGTTCCCAGTATCGTGCCAAAACCACAGGAGCCCGCAGCATCAGACCATAACTCCAGCTCAGCATTCGAAACCATCTCATCAATAAAGCAAGTGTGCCCATTATAGGAACCCAAAAAAGAACTCCAAACCCTCAAGTCAGCCTTCAGCGATTTCATAAGTCGAACGCGATGTCGAGGGGACCGACCTCCGCGCGTAGCCAAAGATAGGCGGCGCGAAAAAACTCGACCCATAGGCATGACCCGACACGCAAAGCAAAGCAAACCCAAGAGGGACTGGAGTTGACACAAGGAAACCTTCCGTACCACCAAAAAACCGTCAATCAAACCCATGAGGGTACTCAGTTTGTCTGAAGGGAGACGAAAAACCATAGCAGCCGAATCAATCTCAATTCCTATGAAAGAAAGACAAGTCACCGGACCCTCCGTCTTTTTCGCCGAGATAGGGACCCCAAAACGTGCCATTAACTTAAAAAAAGTGGACAGCAGGAAGCGGCAGCTATCACTACCCTGCGGACCCACAAAGAGAAAATCGTCAAGATAATGAATCACTGACGACAATCCCGCCTCAACACGCACAACCCATTCCAAAAATGAGCTGAACATTTCGAAATAATGGCACGAAATGTAGCACCCCATAGGCAAGCACATGTCGTAATAGAAAAGGCCCTGGAAACACCCACCCAACAAATGAAAACAATCCGGATGAATGGGCAGGAGTCTAAAAGCCGATTCTATATCCGATTTCGCCATAAGGGCACCCTGTCCCGCCGTCCTCACTAGCGCTACTGCCCTATCAAACCGAAACCCTTAAATTAGAAAAAAGGAGGTGATGCAAAAGGACCGGCCATCCTCCCAGCTGATAACTCAATCTGCAACTTAGCTTCCAATACTTCCGGGTTCTCCCTGACGACTTAAGATTGTCAGAGTAAACCGGGGACCTATTGAGCACAAACGGAATGAAAAAACCCTCCGAAAAACCATTACGCAAAGTTAAAGCAGCCTCCCTATTAGGATACCTGTCTAACCACGGCGCCATCTCTGATATGTTGACCGGCGTCCTTCTGTTCAAGGGGAGCAGGGTTCTTTCCGGGCCTAACCTGGGACCTAGTACACCTACCTGCCGCGTGAGGACCTCCACAGGCCAAGCATTCGTGCTTGTATTTGCACAAACCGGCATATTTGCAGAAACCCTCTTTGAACAACCAGCACGCGCCCGGTCGTCGAACGGCCACCGATCCAGAAGCTGATGAGGCACCTGAACCAGCGGCCGCCCCTGGAAAGGAAGGAGGACGTTGCGATACCATCAGGCGAAGCCACACATCCGTAGCCTTCACCCCCCACCCCAATTCCGGCTGAAGCGCCAACCGCCTCCTAAATTCCTCATCGTACCTTCACCATGCACTGCCCCAATGAGCTTTATACGCACTATAAATCATGTCCAAGTATATGAACAAATGGGGAGGAGAAAAGCAGAGGAAGACAGCGGCACTGCTCCCACTAGCAACGCCCTCCCGCCTCTTGTGATCGGGAACTCCTAAGACCCGCGGCTGTGAGGACCCAGGTAATGTGGTGCTCAGCGTGGTGCAAGTATACAGGATCGGAAGTGAAGGTAATAGACACGCGGCACTCACCAGGGTCGATTGGATGCTTTATTTGCGGTACAGCAAAGTAGACTTGGTGTGCACTGGCTGGGGAGCGGACAGGTCCAGGTGTGTTTAGGCGGTGACGGCCGTTTCGCGCAAGTCGCGCTTCCTCGGACCGCTGCTCATGTGCAGGCGCACTGACGTGCTTTTTAAGGGCTGACCCAGGTCATCACCATGACGACCATGGACGCTCCCCAGGTGCGCACTATGAATCAAACAGAAGGGGATCATTACAGTGTTATACAAACTGGCTGCAGATTACTGCAGCATAATACTTTGTAGCACACCCTTATCTCAAAAGGAGGGGACAAATTACCCTAGCATAGAGGAGAGAACAATGAGTGCACTAATTGGGGAGACATACACTTAAACTGTTGTATGGGAGCTGGTTCCACATAGAGGACAAAGTGAGAGAGATTAGAAATGAACGCCTGGAAAAGCTAATAGTCAGGTTGTAGTGGGTATGCAGAATCTTTGCAAATGGTAAAATATATTGCTGCCTAACCTGTGTAAAATAGAGATTTCAAAGGAAGACAGCCATGTCGTTTTTGTCATTTAGACCGTGTGGTCCCATGGCTCCCGTTTTGATGATCCATCGAGCCTCCCGCTGCAACAGAAGGCGGTGGCGGTCCCCACCCCTAGGGATGGGGCCCACCGCCTCTATCCCAGCAAAAGAGAGGCTCGATGGATCACCATTGTGGGTTGAGCGTACGTGGTCAACAAGGAGCGGAGAACCATGTCCTGTCCTGATAGAGCCGAGGTGTTCCCGTATGTGCTCAAATAGGGGCCTGATGGTTTTACCGATGTAAAACCTGCCACAGGTACAAGATATGACGTAAACGACGTGGGTGGTGCGACATGTGATGAAGTCATTCACTCTGTGTATGTCGCCTCCCAGAGACAGGGATTTCCCCTGTGAGTTGTAGGGGCAGAAAGAACACATCCCACACTTAAAATTACCTTGAGGTCTCCTACTTTGGAGCCAGTTGGGCTGTCGGGACCGTCCTAATGTACTGTGGACTAACCTATCTCTTAGGGTGTGACATTTTCTAAAGGCAATTAATGGTCGTTGGGAGGCTATGTCTCCCATGCTAGGGTCACCCTTCAGTAGGTCCCAGTTGTTGAGTACCGCTCGTTTGACAATATCTGCCGCTGGACTAAACTTGAAGATGAAAGTGAATCTATCTTCGTTGTCTTTGTGGATCTGGTCACTAAGTAGGCTATGTCTAGGGCGGAGGGCCGCTCGATACATCGCATCAGTGACGTCTCTCTTGGAATATCCCCTCTCAAGCAGCCTATCTTTGAGTTGATGGGCCTGCCTGAAGTAGTCCTTCTCTGTACTATTTATCCTGCGGAGGCGTATAAACTGCCCGTACGGGACAGCTTCCTTAACTGCAGGGGGATGGAAACTGGTCTGGTGGAGCAGCAAATTGGTGGCTGTGGGCTTACGGAAGCCTATGGTCTGTAGGATACCATCCACCACGGAGACCTTGACGTCCAGAAATTCTAGACTGTCACCTCCGAAGTTGAGGGTAAATTTCATATTCATCTGGTTAATATCATTGATATATTCCACAAACTGCACACACTGAATTTCGCTGCCCGACCAGACCAGGAACACATCGTCCACGTACCGCAGGTAAAGGTGGATGTATCTAAGGAAGGGGTTCTGTATGGAGAAGACGTAGGTCTCTTCGAATACCGCCAGATACAGGTTGGCGAAGGTACACGACACCGGAGTGCCCATCGCCGTACCTAGTATCTGGCGGTACCACTGACTTCCAAATTGGAAGACGTTGTTGGATAATATCAGGTCGAGGGACTCCTGAATAAACTGTGAAAAGGTGTTGCCCTTATTGGAGCTACTGAGGACCGTCGCTATGGCTCTAAGTCCTGCATCATGTGGGATTCTAGTATATAGGCTCTCCACGTCCAAGGACACAAGGTGGAATTCCTCCTGCCACTCAAGGGAGTTAAGGGCACGGAGGAAGTCCCCGGTGTCCTTTAGGTACGTGGGAGTGCCTTTTAAAAGGGGCCTCAGTAACCAGTCTACGTATCCCGAAAGTGGTTCGGTGGCTGATCCCATACCGGAGACGATCGGTCGTCCCGGGGGATGGGACAGCGATTTATGTACCTTCGGCACAAAATACCAGACTGGATTCTTGGGAAACTTGGGGACTAACTTATCCAGGATAGTAGCAGGGAGAAATTGTATCTCTACGTACTTGGAGAAAAGAGAACGTATCCTAGTAAGTATCTGTGGAACAGGATTGTCACCTAGTTTCTCATAAACATTGGTATCTCCCAGATGTCTAGAGGCTTCCTCCAGATAGAAGGCTCTGGTCATCAGGACCACGTTTCCCCCCTTGTCGGCGGGTTTGATCACTACATCTTGAAGGCCTGTAAGCCAGCGTAAAGCTGCTTTTTCCTCTTTGGTGATATTAGGGGGTGCCACCGGGTATATCAGTGCACGTACATCCCTAATTACTCTCTTGTAAAAGAGGTCGCCACCTGAAAAAGGCACTGGAGGGTCCAAAGGCTGAACACTTTCACTATCAAGACCCGCTAAGAACTGAAGGCAAGAGATTTCCTCGGTATCGTAGCGGTGCTGGAGGTGGAAGTCGGTGCATGTCATATATGCTGGGATCTCGCCTGGTAACGGCTGGGGGTGGATTGAACTGCGTTCCGAGAACATCTTCCTCAGGAATAGTTTGCGTATTGCCTTATATAAGTCCACCTCAAAGTCGACCAAATTAAATTGTTCCACTAAGCTGTATCCCAATCCTCTTTGGAGGAGTGAGATACAGCTCGGGGGTAACACATGGGTAGTCAAATTGATGATAAGGTTGGGACAATCTTGTGTGAATGGAGATGCTTGGCGTTCTTCTACTGCTTCCACGTCACTTGTCGCCGTCTTCTTGTGGACTTGCGGACTTGGGGATTTCTTCATATTTGCAGAAACCCTCTTTGAACAACCAGCACGCGCCCGGTCGTCGAACGGCCACCGATCCAGAAGCTGATGAGGCACCTGAACCAGCGGCCGCCCCTGGAAAGGAAGGAGGACGTTGCGATACCATCAGGCGAAGCCACACATCCGTAGCCTTCACCCCCCACCCCAATTCCGGCTGAAGCGCCAACCGCCTCCTAAATTCCTCATCGTACCTTCACCATGCACTGCCCCCATGAGCTTTATACGCACTATAAATCATGTCCAAGTATATGAACAGTTCCGCACAACGCTCGGGGTGCCGCTGGCCCATAACACAACCCAGCACCGCGAACGCTTGCAACCAATTGTTCATAGTCCTAGACACCTTCATTCTCCTATCATACGGCTTATCAAGGAAACGCTTCTCTCACCGTGTGTTGATCCACCGAAATCAAGGACCAAACGTCCACATATTGATTAGACCAAATTTTTTCCTTTACCGCCTCCTCTAAATGAGACCCCAACGGGCTAACCCCGCAGAAAAAGGAATCCTTATGAACACCTGCCAATACCGGAGGAGCCCTCTCGGGAGGCGACGAAACCTCCCGCGGCTCCGGCCCAGAATCAGGCGCCCCAGCAACCGGAGCCGCAGAAGGCAACAAGGGTGGCAACCTGTCCAATAAGGATTTCAGCAACACCTCCAGCCCAGCACTGGACCCCCCCGCCCCCCAAGCCCCAGCATATTGGTACTCACCAGCCGGCGAAGGCAACGGCACCGCCATTGCAGGTACAGGCACAACATCCCTGGGAGCCGCCAAAGTAGCCAGGCTAGAGGCCCTGGAACCTTCACCCGGAACTGGTCTGCCCCGTCTGGAACGCAGTGTTTGAACAGACTCCCCTGATGCGCCCGAGGACCCATCCGAAGACGACGGGGAGCGCCACCGAGAGGATCTGGACCGCCTACTGTATCTAGAGGAACGGGAACCGCGCCGCGAGCGCCGCCTACGGCGGTCCCGCCGGCCCCTGCTCCTGCCGTCCACTGACGAGGAGGGGGACAATGACAACTCCCTGCGCCTGCGTGAATGCATCAGGGGAGGTGGAACCGCAAGTGGCTGGGGGGCTGTGAAAGAGGGGCCAACTGACGTCCACTGATGACAGAAGCACCCACAGCAGGAGACACCTGCAAGGAAGTAGGGGGAGGGGGACTATTCCCCAAACCCCCATGAAGAGGCGCCAGGACCCCCTGCAACGGCAGGACAGGAGGGGCTGAGGGGGAAGGCATCGCTGGCTCAGATGCCAAAGGGGTTAATGGCCGTTCCCCACCAGACTCAATACTATTACTGGACCCTATAATAAGCGCTCCCGCCGCCTGCCACGCTGAACTACCCAGTGGCTGAGGCGGCCGAAGAGGCAGAACCGGAAGGGGCGGAGCCAAGTCCCGACGGCGCGAACTCGCGGCCGAGCGCCGCACAGAGGCAGTGCGCCTGCGCACAGACCCAGGAGCCGGAGCAGCGCCCGGGGAGTGAAGAGGCGAGTGCCCCAGCCGCACCGGAGGCCGGTGAGTTCTCCCGGAGCGCCGCTCAGCCGGCACAGCACAGGGGGGAGGAGGGGGAGGAGGGGGCGGAGCAGCCACTTGCGGAGTCCCCATTGCAGCAATCGACACCGGCGCAGGAGGATCCAAGGAAGCGGGAGCACTCAAGCTGCATAAAAAGGAACGCAGCCAGCCCTCCCCTTCCTCGCCAAACCTTGCCAAGAGCGCATCCCTAAGGTTAGCGTCACTTGCAGCCATACTCTTGAGAGACAGACAGACAGCCAGCAGACCCACCAGCTTCGCCTTCTCCGAACAGAGGAAGAGGCAGGAGCAGGGGGGGGGGGGCGTATATATCCTCTGCCATCGCCACCTCCCCTTCCTGCTCCTAACCCCCACCACCATCCGATTAACCCCTTCATTCCCATGCTCATGTTCCTTTTAACCCCACCTTGGCCAGACCAGCCAGAGGGAAGGGGCAGGGCCTGTTATTACACTTAGGAAGGGGTTGGGATCACCATCAGTCCCTCATCACCCTCCTTAATCCTGTCGGGTGCTCTCCAGGTTACTCAACCAAAAGTGACGGAAATCGGGATCTGCTGCACTTACTGTGTGGACTCTCCTGTACCTGCTGTTAAATCCTGTCTGATGTGTGAGGCTTCTCTGTGTGAGAAACACCTGAGAGTTCACAGCAAGTAATCAGAACACGTCTTATATGACCCCAGCACTTCCCTGGAGAACAGGAAATGTTCTGTCCATAAGAAAATCCTGGAGTATTACTGCACTGAGGACTCTGCTTGTATCTGTGTGTCCTGCAGTTTGGTTGGAGAACATCAGGGACATCGGGTGGAGATGCTGGATGAGGCCTCTGAGAAGAAGAAAAGGAAACTGAGAAATATTTTCCAGAAACTGACCGGAAAGAGAGAGAAGACTGAGAAAAGAGTCTAGAACCTGGAGGAACGCAAGAGAAATGCTCAAGGAAAAGCATCTGGAGAAGCAGAGAGAGTCACTGCCCTGTTTACAGACATCAGGAGACGACTGGACGACCTGGAGAAGAGGGTCCTGAGTGAGATCTCCAGGCAGGAAAAGGAAGAGTCACTCTCATTCTCTTCTCTGATCCAGAAGCTGGAAATAAAGAAGGACGAGCTGTCCGGGAGGATGAGACACATTGAGGAGCTGTGTAACATGACTGATCCACTGACTGTCTTACAGGAACCAGATACAGGTGACTTGTGTGATCCTGAGGAGGAAGGAGGAGATGAAGACATAAATAGATGTCTACATGATGTAGGTGATCTGGATGTGACTGTGATCTCAGACAAATTACACACATTATGTGACATAATAACAGATATAAGGAGAGGGATCTATGTGGAGGGTCCTGCAGACATATTACTGGATGTAAACACAGTAATAACATTATTATATCAGACGACCTGAAAACTGCAACCTGGACACAAAATAATCAGAATCGTCCAGAAAGAGCAGAGAGATTCCAGAATAAGGCCCCATGCACACGGCCGTGTGCGGGCCGTGGAACCGCGGCCTGGATCCCTCCTGAGAGCAGGAGCGCACGGCATCACTGGTTGCTATGACGCCGTGCGCTCCCTGCTGCCGCCGCAATACAGTAATACACTGGCATAGATCATACCAGTGTATTACTGTACTGTGCCAACAGCAGGGAGCGCACGGCGTCATAGCAACCAGTGACGCCGTGCGCTCCTGCTCTCAGGAGGGATCCAGGCCGCGGTTCCACGGCCCGCACACGGCTGTGAAACACGGCCGTGTGCATGGGGCTTAATCAGGTGATGAGCAGCAGGGGATTTACATCAGGGCAACATTACTGGGATGTGGAGGGCAGTGGATCAGTGAAGTGGATGGTGGGGATGTGTTATCCCAGTATAGACAGGAGGGGAGGTCAGTCATACATTGAAGATAATAAAAAGTCCTGGGGTTTGAGGAGGTATAATAATCAGTATGCAGTGAGACATGGCGGTAAAGATCTCCAGTGATAGAGTCAGGATATGTCTGGACTACGAGGCCGGGCAGCTGTCCTTTTATGAGCTATGTGACCCCATCAGACACTTTAACACCTTCACTGCCGCCTTCACCGAGCCCCTTCATGCTGCATTATATGTATTGGGAGGTTCTATAAAGATATCTATGGTGGGAGGTGAAACCTGCCAAAAATAAAATGATAACGAAAAACATTAAATTCTAATTCAAATCCCAATTTGACATTTCATTTTCAACCCATGTCTGCAAAATGCCTGCCAAAATGAAAAGTAAAATGCATTTCTTCCCTTTGGATTTTCATTACCAGCTCCAGTGTGGGTAATATGTGGCAAAAATAAATGTAAAATTAAATAGACTTTGGCTTTTAAAATTTCAACTTTGTCAATGAATTATCATGTCCCCATAGTGCTATTTTCCAATCAAAATTATAAATCAAATGAAAAACCTAAAATAAAATTTAAAAAAGGTAATCTGAGATTTCAGTTTCATCTCTTGTAGACATTTTCACTGCCAAAATTCCAATCAAAATGAAAAATGCCACTTGCCATATAACATTTTCATTTTAATATTGTCCAAAATTCAGATTCATACAACTGAGCAGTAGTGGGCCTGGGTTAATATGTGAAAGGAGACTGAACAGACAGTGACTGTCCAAAGGAGGGCGCTCTGCTTCTACACAATTCCCATAGGTCACACACCGCTACAGATCAGAACGCGTTTAGAATTCCAATAGAGGAAAATGATGCTAGTGTGCAGAGTGACTGGCATAAGACTATGAATCCAATAGATGGCGCTGAGAGGAAAATGATGCTAGTGTGCAGCGTGACTGGCATAAGACTATGAATCCAATAGATGGCGCTGAGAGGAAAATGATGCTAGTGTGCAGAGTGACTGGCATCAGACTATGAATCCAATAGATGGCGCTGAGAGGAAAATGATGCTAGTGTGCAGAGTGACTGGCATAAGACTATGAATCCAATAGATGGCGCTGTGACACAAAGGGACATAATACATTGACTAACACTATGCTATGGCCAGCTTCTTGACAGTTAGCCTATGTGGCATTCAAGTGAAAAGCAAGGGTTCAAGGCCTTAGGTTGCTTTTTCTTTTTGTCTCACGTCAAAACTATCTTTTCTCTTTTTAACCCCTTCCCGCATTTGGATGTAACTGTGCATCCAGATTACCTGTAATTTAACGTAATCAGGCGTACAGTTACATCCAAACTGTTAACTGGGGCTTTGACACTATAAAGAACAGAGACACGGGAGAGGCTGGCAAGGATCCAATCTGAGTGGTCCCTTGCTGTGCAGACTAACCAATCGGAGCACGGCAGTGTAAAAATGCCTGTTTCAACCTCTGATCTCCAACTTGGAGCTCAGAACCTGAAATCAGGCATGGTCCCCTTTGTGTCCACAATGCCAGATGTGCCCCTGATGCCCTCCGTTCACCAGTTCGGCCCCCGACTCATCCCTGCCCTTTGTAGCGATCCCCCTGCTATTGTATGTGATGGTGGTGGCTCCGGGACAGAGCTGCCGCCATCATCAGCGAGTGTCAGCTGTAACATACAGCTTGACACTGCTGCAATGGCAACATTAGTGCTGGCTCCGATTTCAGCCATTTAACCCCTTAAATGCAGCGGTCGGTAGCCACCCATGACATCCATGGAGTTAACAGTAGTGATGGCCGGGACAGTTCGCAAATGCGCGTTCGCAATCATATATTCGCGAACCACGCGTGCACGGCGGGCACCATTGACTTTAATGGCAGGCGAACCTGAAAAACCATCAGGTCATGTTTGCAGCCACCAAATACTTACTAGAAGTGCACAAATAGTCCCACAACATGGACAGTGACATACCAGAGGGGGGTCAATGGCAAATATTCCCACAAAAAATCAGTATTTTAATCAGGGGCCATTTTATGCGTCCTAAAAGGAAACTCTCAAAAATGTGCCCTGCTGGAGCCTAGAAAAATGTTATTTTAGGCCACGGGAGTACAGAAAAGAACTTGTGATTATGTGGCTGGGAGGTACATTAGGTGGTCACTGGATAAAAGGGTTGTTTCGGGTATTGAATTTTCGATCCCCAAACGATACTATTTCCTGGTAATGACCTTGATACCAGGATTTGCCTTTTTCCGATACTAGGCTTCGCCAGTGGAGTTGCTAGGGCTGGTGTCACCCGGTGCGGTACAAAATGGTGTCACCCCATTTTTTAGCCATATATGGGGGCTATGGTGGTGCTACTGCCATAGGGGGCATCCCTTAGCTCAGCAGACCCCCCCTAGCAGTCAGAGCCTGGTCTCGGGAGGGGCACTTCCAGATTATTTTCTGTCCGCCGCCACAAAACAATGGTGCTTATAGAACAGACTACATAGTGTAGCGGTATACTGTATATTGTGTGGCACAGTGTAGAGGTATTCTGTATATTGTGTGGCACAGTGTAGCGGTATACTGTATATTGTGTGGCACAGTGTAGAGGTATACTGTATATTGTGGGGCACACTGTAGAGGTATATTGTATATTGTGGGGCACAGTGTAGAGGTATTCTGTATATTGTGTGGCACAGTGTAGCGGTATACTGTATATTGTGTGGCACAGTGTAGAGGTATACTGTATATTGTGGGGCACAGTGTAGAGGTATACTGTATATTGTGTGGCACAGTGTAGAGGTATACTGTATATTGTGGGGTACAGTGTAGAGGTATACTGTATATTGTGGGGCACAGTGTAGAGGTATACTGTATATTGTGCGGCACAGTGTAGAGATATACTGTATATTGTGTGGCACAGTGTAGCGGTATACTGTATATTGTGCGGCACAGTGTATAGGTATACTGTATATTGTGCGGCACAGTGTAGCGGTATACTGTATATTGTGTGGCACAGTATACCTCTACACTGTGCCACACAATATACAGTATATTGTGGGGCACAGTGTAGAGGTATACTGTATATTGTGGGGCACAGTGTAGAGGTATACTGTATATTGTGTGGCACAGTGTAGAGGTATACTGTATATTGTGCGGCACAGTGTAGAGGTATACTGTATATTGTGCGGCACAGTGTAGAGGTATACTGTATATTGTGTGGTACAGTGTAGAGGTATACTGTATATTGTGTGGCACAGTGTAGAGGTATACTGTATATTGTGTGGTACAGTGTAGAGGTATACTGTATATTGTGGGGCACAGTGTAGAGGTATACTGTATATTGTGCGGCACAGTGTAGAGGTATACTGTATATTGTGCGGCACAGTGTAGCGGTATACTGTATATTGTGCAGCACAGTGTATAGGTATACTGTATATTGTGTGGCACAGTGTAGCGGTATACTGTATATATTTCACATATTTCACATGAAAACTTACAGTTACTTGGCCCTTGGGGATCTTGGACGCCACTTCCACACTTTGGCCGGGGGCTCGGCGGAGCTGATGTTGTGTTTTATCCTAATGAGAAAGATTTCATAATAAGGATTTGGAGAAGGGGCAGAGGGATAGCAGAGCAGGGAGAGGCTGGTGCTGCCACTAGGGGGTCATACCATGGGGGAGTAATAAAGCCCACCATAATGCCCCCCCCCCCAGTAGAAATAATTCCCCTTATAATGTGACAATGCAAAAAATACCCCCTTGTAATGCCCCCAGTTGAGCTAATGTCCCTATAGTGCCTCCATAATGTCCCAGTATAAAATACCCCTATATAGTGCCCCCAGTAAATTTCCCCATAGTGCTCCTCTCCCCCGTTCCTGCTAGTGCCCCCCATAATGTACCAGTATAAAATGCCCCATATATAGTTCCCCAGTAGATGCTCTCAGTGTCCGGCCTCTGATAGGCTGCTGGCCTAGTGTCCCCCATAATGCCCCCCAATAATGTGCCAGTAAGTGCCCCCATAGATGCCCCCCCATCATGTGCCAGTATCAAGTGCCTCTCTCCTCCCACCCACATGTCCCAGTATCATAGTGCCACCCCCCCCCCGATGTGCCAGTATCAAGTGCCTCTCTCCTCCCCCCATGTCCCAGTATCATAGTGCCATCTGCCCCCCCCCCCAAAAAAAAGTGCCAGTATCAAGTGCCTCTCCCCCCCCATGTCCCAGTATAATAGTGCCATCTGCCCCCCCAAAAAAAGTGCCAGTATCAGGTGCCTCTCTCCTCCCCCCCATGTGCCGGTATCATAGTGCCAACCCCCCCATCTGCCAGTATCAGGTGCCTCTCTCCTCCCCCCATGTGCCAGTATCATAGTGCCAACCCCCCTCCCTCCATGTGCCAGTATCAGGTGCCTCTCTCCTTCCCCCCATGTGCCAGTATCAGGTGCCAACCCCCCTCCCCCCATGTGCCAGTATCAAGTGCCTCCCGCTCCCCCATGGCAGTAACAGTCGGGTATTAAAAAAAAAAAAAACACTTATACTCCATATCAGCGATGCGATGCAGCCTCTTCTGTGTCCCGCCCTGTATGTCCATATATGGAGTCAGTGCTTGTAATTCAGAAAAGTTTCTGCTGGGATTCGAACCCGCAACCTTCTGTATCAGAGGCAAAGCACCTAACCACACAGCCATAAGAGATGCATTGACTCTGATAGAAAAAATATGAGACTTCAAGTGTACATCTATACACATGACTGCTGCCCTAATGCACCCAGCACTGCTATATCTCTATATGACAGCTGTCCCAGCACACTCAGCTCTGCTACAGCTATACACATGACAGCTGTCCAAACACACCCAGCTCTGCTACATCTATACACATGACAGGTTGTGGGTTTGAATCCCAGCTGAAACTTTTCTGAAACACAGCACTGACTGACTCCATATGGACATACAGGGCGGGGCACAGGAAGAGGTCGTGGGTTTGAATCCCAGACACATCTCTCCTGAGGTCGGCAATACAAATTACTATGATTCGTAAATGCCGGCCCTACTGGTGTTACCCGGTGCGGCCTGCACCCCCCTTGCAACGCCACTGGGCTTCGCTATTGCGCAGTCTAGTAAGATAAGATGCCTTTATTGTCACTGTACAATACAATGTAATACAATGTACAATACAATTAAATGTTGTTTGGAGCAATCCTAGATGCCATGGACAGAGGAACAAGAACTGACATTTAAACTAAAGCATTACACTAGAAAAAAAATAAACATTGCACTAGTAGGCATTACTATTCACAGTTCACAGCATATATAGCAAGAGCAAAGTAGGAAGTGCTCATGAGTATATATACACACTGATTCAGACACCACTGCAGACAAGAGATCATCATGGGGTGCAGCAGTCACTTTTAGTCTGTGGTAGTTTCTATCCTAGGAAGGGGCAATAATCTCCGAGCATTTAGGAGACTGATTGTTTTGGGGTAAAAGCTGTTCTTCAGCCTAGTGGTGCGGGCATGTAGGGCTCTAAGACGCCTACCAGAGGGTAGGGGAATGAAAAGGCTGTGGCCGGGGTGAGTTGGATCCCCGCAGATAATTTTTGCCCTGTTGCTGCAGCGAGCAGTGAAGATGTCATCCAGTGATGGTAACTGAGTACCAGTGATTCTGCCAGCCATTCTGATGATGCGCTTGAGGGTCTTCTCGTCCTCAGAAGAGCAGCCGGAGTACCACACTGTAATGCAGTATGTGGTAACAGATTCTATGCTGCACCTGTAAAAATTGACTAGCAGCTGTTTTGGGAGTTGTGCTTTCTTCAGACTCCTCAGAAAATAAAGCCTCTGAAGGCCTTTTTTGGTCATTTCTGTAGTGTTTTTTATCCATGACAGGTCTGACTAATATGAACTCCCAAGAATCTGAAACTTTGAACTATCTCCACGTTTCCACCATTAATGCTAATGGGATGGTGTCCATTTCGTTTCTTCTTCAGAGTATCAGAGAACAATAAGCGCTCTGCTCTCGGCGCGCTCCGTGTTCTCCTCAGGAGCACAGGGGAGAATGAAGCAGTCTCTCCCTCCCCCCTGTGCCGCTGCCACCAATGAGGAGAGAGAGGTGGGCGCACTGCACCACCAATGAAAGTAAATATTTAAGGAGGAACTTTCATCTGGCAAAAAATTCTGAACTAAGTATGATATGTACAGCGGCGCCCAAGGATCTCACTGCACTTACTATTATCCTTGGGCGCCGCTCCATTCTCTCACTATGTCCTCCGGTATCTTCGGGGACTTGGTTATACTGGGCGGAGACTGCCCTTGTTCTCCTGGGCGTCTCCTTCTTCCAGGCTGTAGCTAAGGCCAATCACAGTGCAGAGCTCACAGCCTGGGAGAAGAAGACGCCCAGGAGAACAAGGGTAGTCTCCGCCCAGTATAACCAAGTCCCCGAAGATACCGGAGGACGTAGCGGGAGAATGGAGCTGCGTCCAGGGATAATAGTAAGTGCAGTGATATCCCTGGGCACCGCTGTACATATCATGATACTTAGCTCTGAATGTTTTACCAGATGAAAGGTCCTCTTTAACCACTTCAACCCCCCTAGCTGAAACACCCTTAATGACCAGGCCACTTTTTACACTTCTGCACTACAATACTTTCACCGTTTATTGCTCGGTCATGCAACTTACCACCCAAATTAATTTTACCTCCTTTTCTTCTCACTAATAGAGCTTTCATTTGGTGGTATTTCATTGCTGCTGACATTTTTACTTTTTTTGTTATTAATCGAAATTTAACACATTTTTTTGCAAAAAAATGAAATTTTTCACTTTCATTTGTAAAATTTTGCAGAAATATCTTGGCAAAAGACAACATTTCCCATTTTTTTTATACAAAGTTGGCATTTGACCAAGATATTTATCTCACCCAGCATGGGTATATGTAAAATGACACCACAAAACACATTCCCCAACTTCTCCTGAGTACGGCGATGCCACATGTGTGACACTTTTTTGCAGCCAAGGTGGGCAAAGGGGCACACATTCCAAAGAGCACCTTTCGGATTTCCCCGGCCATTTTTTACACATTTTAAATGCAAACTACTTCTCATGCATATGGGCCTCTAAAATGCCAGGGCAGTATAACTACCCCACAAGTGACCCCATTTTGGAAAGAAGACACCCCAAGGTATTCCGTGAGGGGCATGGCGAGTTCCTAGAATTTTTTATTTTTTGTCGCAAGTTAGTGGAATATAAGACTTTGTAAGGAAAAAAAATATATAAAAAATCATCATTTTCCGCTAACTTGTGACAAAAAATAAAAAATTCTAGGAACTTGCCATGCCCCTCACTGAATACCTTGGGGTGTCTTCTTTCCAAAATGGGGTCACTTGTGGGGTAGTTATACTGCCCTGGCATTCTAGGGGCCCATATGCGTGAGAAGTAGTTTGCAATCAAAATGTGTAAAAAATGACCTGTGAAATCCTAAAGGTGCTCTTTGGAATGTGGGCCCCTTTGCCCACCTAGGCGGCAAAAAAGTGTCACACATGTGGTATCGCCATACTCAGGAGAAGTTGGGGAATGTGTTTTGGGGTGTCATTTTACATATACCCATGCTGGGTGAGAGAAATATCTTGGTAAAAGACAACTTTTCCCATTTTTTTTATACAAAGTTGGCACTTGACCAAGATATTTCTCTCACCCAGCATGGGTATATGTAAAATGACACCCCAAAACACATTCCCCAACTTCTCCTGAGTACGGCGATACCACATGTGTGACACTTTTTTGCAGCCTAGATGTGGGGTATTTATACTGCCCTGGCATTTTAGGGGCCCTAAAGCGCGAGAAGAAGCCTGGAATATAAATGTCTAAAAAATGTTACGCATTTGGATTCCGTGAGGGGTATGGTGAGTTCATATGAGATTTTATTTTTTGACACAAGTTAGTGGAATATGAGACTTTGTAGGAAAAAGAAATAATAATAATTTCCGCTAACTTGGGCCAAAAACATGTCTGAATGGAGCCTTACAGGGGGGTGATCAATGACAGGGGGTCATTGATCACCCCCCTGTAAGGCTCCATTCAGACGTCCGTATGTGTTTTGCGGATCCGATCCATGTATCCGTGGATCCGTAAAAATCATACGGACGTCTGAATGGAGCCTTACAAGGGGGGGATCAATGACAGGGGGGTGATCAGGGAGTCTATATGGGTGATCACCCCCCTGAAATTGATCACCCCCCTGTAAGGCTCCATTCAGACGTCCATATGTGTTTTGCGGATCCGATCCATGTATCCGTGGATCCGTAAAAATCATACGGACGTCTGAATGGAGCCTTACAGGGGGTGATCAATGACAGGGGGGTGATCAGGGAGTCTATATGGGTGATCACCCCCCTGTCATTGATTACCCCCCTGTAAGGCTCCATTCAGACGTCCGTATGTGTTTTGCGGATCCGATCCATGTATCCGTGGATCCGTAAAAATCATACGGACGTCTGAATGGAGCCTGACAGGGGGGTGATCAATGACAGGGGGGTGATCAGGGAGTCTATATGGGGTGATCAGGGGTTCATAAGGGGTTAATAAGTGACGGGGGGGTGTAGTGTAGTGTAGTGGTGTTTTGTGGTACTTTACTGAGCTACCTGTGTCCTCTGGTGGTCGATCCAAGCAAAAGGGACCACCAGAGGACCAGGTAGCAGGTATATTAGACGCTGTTATCAAAACAGCGTCTAATATACCTGTTAGGGGTTAAAAAAATCGCATCTCCAGCCTGCCAGCGAACGATCGCCGCTGGCAGGCTGGAGATCCTGTCTCTTACCTTCCGATCCTGTGAACGCGCGCGCCTGTGTGCGTGCGTTCACAGGAAATCTCGCCTCTCGCGAGATGACGCACGGATGCGTCCAGGAGGAATAAATCAACCGCCTCCCGGACGCATCCGTGCGTACAGCGGTCGGGAGGCGGTTAATACAAATCCCGGAGGCGCTGGCGAGGGCTGCGATTAGTGGCAGTTAACCCCTCAGGTGCCGAACCCGCCTCCTGTGTTAAATGCTAATTAAATTATTATTGGTGGTGCAGTGTGCCCTCCCCCCTCCTCCCCAGTATTAAAATCCTTGGTGACGCAGTGCGCTCCCTCCCCTCAACCCCCCCAATATTAAAATCATTGGTGGCGCAGTGTGCCCCCCCCAACCCCCCAGTATTAAAATCATTGGTGGCAGTGGCCACAGGGTCCCCTCCCCTCCTCTTTATTGGTGGAAGTTCTGATCGGAGCCCCAGCAGTGAAATCCTGGGTCTCCGATCGGTTACCAGGGCAGCCAGGACACTACTGAAGCCCTGGCTGCCATAGTCGGCTTCCTGCTGCTGTGTGTACTACGCATAGGGCAGCAGGGAGAGTGTGAAGTCCTATTCACCCTGATAGATCCCAGGTTCTAACCCCCAAGGGGAAATAGTTATTAAATAAAAAGTAAAAAAAAAAAAAAATAGTAAAAAAAAACATCAAAATATTAAGTATTACATATCGCCATGTCTGAAAAGTCCAAACTATTAAAATATAAAAAAAATAGCAAATATTCTGGCTGTCTAGAGGAATACTTGTTAAAACCTACCCCCTCTCCTCCCTCCACATCCCTTTCCTACCTTCCTTCCTCCCGCCCCATGTTTACCCTCCCTTTCCTTCCTACCCCTTCCTTCCTTCATAACCCTCCAAATCAACCCCCTCACCATCTGAATACTAGCTGTCTCTTTGATTGTGGTCTTGATAACCTGGTTATGCCCTCAATTCCGCTGAAATTGCATGACTATACTGATTCACTATGCGGTTTACGCTTTAAAAAACAAATGTTGTAATATACACTATTATGCAGGATAATCTGGATACTCATGATATACTATTCAGTTGTTAAACATTTTCATGGTATGACAACTGATGTGTTACATTTAATAATGGGAGAAAAGAAGAAATGAATCGCACATCCACTGCTAATGCTATGATCTCATCCCTGCAATTCTGCAGGAGACCGCACTAAATAGCGCATGTGTACCAGCTCCATGCAACTTGCTAAATGAGGCATTAGTGTACATTTTGATCAAAAGGCATAAGCCCACTCACCACGCCAAGGTTGCCTCTATGAGTGGGTCCTAACCTAAAATTGGCGCGGCGCTGCACGGCGACCACCAGCGCTGTGGCGCCATCCCAGCTGGTGGCGGACCCAGTAGCCACACAGCACCCCTGCTGCCTGACCATGCCAAACCTGGCTCTGGGCCCCACCAACCAGCCTGAAAAACAGCACAGTGGCCCCCATGCAGCACCGCAACATGTGAACAGTTGTCAAAGCTCACCTGCTCTGAAGCTCACAGGAACTCCAACTGAGAGCATGATAGGCTAATTTAACCCCTACTGCAGGATACTAAGCTAATTAAAATCTCCTGGCGTATGGAAGGAGTGCTGATCCAGGGACAGAATTCTATACATTAAATAATGGGAGAAAAGAAGAAATGAATCGCACATCCACTGCTAATGCTATGATCTCATCCCTCAATTCTGCAGGAGACCGCGCTAAATAGCGCATGTGTACCACCTCCATGCTACTTGCTAAATGAGGCATTAGTGTACATTTTGATCAAAAGGCATAAGCCCACTCACCACGCCAAGGTTGCCTCTGTGAGTGGGTCCTAACCTAAAATTGGCGCGGCAGTTCTGATTGGTGGCAGTTCTGATCGGAGGCCCAGCAGTGAAATCCTGGGGCTCCGATCGGTTACAATGGCAGCCAGGACACTACTGAAGCCCTGGCTGCCATAGTCAGCTTCCTGCTGCTGTGTGTACTATGCACAGGGCAGCAGGGAGAGTGTGAAGTCCTATTCACCCTGATAGATTCCAGGTTCTTACCCCCAAGGGAGAAATAGTTATTAAATAAAAAGTAAAAAAAAAAAAAAGTTACAAAAAAAACATCTAAATATTAAGTATTACATATCGCCATGTCTGAAAAGTCCAAACTATTAAAATATAAAAAAAATAGCAAATATTCAGGCTGTCTAGAGGAATACTTGTTAAAACCTACCCCCTCTCCTCCCTCCACATCCCTTTCCTACCTTCCTTCCTCCCGCCCCATGTTTACCCTCCCTTTCCCTCCTACCCCTTCCTTCATAACCCTCCAAATCAACCCCCTCACCTTCTGAATACTAGCTGTCTTTGATTGTGGTCTTGATAACCTGAGTATACCCTCAATTCCGCTGAAATTGCATGACTATACTGATTCACTATGCGGTTTACGCTTTAAAAAACAAATGTTGCAATATGCACTATTATGTAGGATAATTGGGATACTCATGATATACTATTCAGCTGTTAAACTATTTAATGGTATGACAATTGATGTGTTACATTTAATTGTATTCTTTTCACACAAGACATCTTCTGACTTAAATAAATCAATAAAAAGAATTTTGAAAAGAAAAAAATATATATAAAAAAAGTCCTATGCGGTGAGCGCTGTAACAGAAAAAAAAACTGCGCGATTAACCATTTTGTCACCTTGTCTCCCCAAAACATAGTATCGGACTGTTCTATTATAGGCCGGACTTTCCATAAGATGCAGAATCCACCCGGCTTTTTTTGGTTTTAATTTTTTTTGCGTGGTATCGAATGGTATCGAGTGTCGCAATACTTTTTTATGGCATTGAAACCGAATCAAAATTTTGGTATAAAACCAACCCTACTGTAGGCCAGTACAGGCCCCAAAAATTAGGCATTAACCTGACAGAAAAGAACTTGTGATTATGTGGCTGGAGGTACATTAGGCGGTCACTGGCAAAAAATGTTACTATAGGCCAGTACAGGCCTCAAAAATTAGGCATTCACCTGACAGAAAAGAACTTGTGATTATGTGGATGGAGGTACATTAGGCTGTCACTGGATAAAAAAAATTCTGTAGGCCACTGGAGTAAAGGCCCCCCAAAATAGACATTCACCTGACAGAAAAGGCATTTTATGCCGCTGTATATACATAAGACAAGGACCATTCCTTGTTCTGGGTGGTGGCGGATATGTGTGGGCTGGCATAAGGAAATTCAATTACACATGGTTGTCACAGGTGTTGAATTCCTCAGAGATCCATGCTTCATTCATTTTTAGAAATGTGCGGTAGTCCACACTGTTGTGAGTTAGGCGAGTGCGCTTATTGGTCACGATCCTTCCCTGCTGCGCTGAACGTCCTTTCAGACAGGACACTCGATGAGGGGCAAGCCTAGAGTTCCATGGAAAATTGTGCCAGCTCTGGCCACAGGTCAAGCTTGCACATCCAGTAGTCCAGGGGTTCCTCGCTTCTCACAGCGTCCACATCGGCCGTTAAGCCGATGTAGTCGGACACCTGTCGGTCTAGGCGTTCCCTAAGACTGGATCCGGAGGGCGGCTGTTAATGGGTTGGCTGCAAGAATGATTTCATATCCGAAGTGACCAACACATCTTCAAACCCTCTTCTTGCATGCACTGTAGGATTGGTACCTGCACCTGTTTCGCAACAGCACAATGCAGCATCTCTTGCAGCAAGGCCTGGAAATGCTGCATTCTGACAGCCCTCTGTGATGCTGGTAACATGTCCGCCATTTTGTGTTTGTAACGGGGGTCTAAGTACGTTGCCACCCAGTGCTGGTGCTTGTCCTTTATGCTTTTTATATGGGGTCCCTCTTCAAACACTAGAGCATGAAGTCTCCCATTTGCACTAAATTGGAAGCGGTGGAGCGCCCTGGCTCCTGCTCATCGCCCAGGAGAATGTCGTCCTTGGTCTCCTCCCCCCAGCCACGGACAATACCAGGGATCCCCAAAAAGTTTAACCACTTCCCGTCACACTAATGCCGATAGGCGTCAGGACCGTGGCGCTCTCAGGTCTCAGCGACGCCTATTGGCGTCATCTCGTGAGACCTGAGATTTCCACAGGATTATGCAGTTCATAGGGACACCGGCCCGCACCAGGGTTAGGTATCCGGACGGGGTCGCTCCTTGCGGAGCAAGCACTCCGTATAGGTAGGTAGGGTCGACTAGCCCCCTCCCCCCTCCACCAGGGACACAATAGGGACTAACCAATCCCGACTCTACCTACCGTCAAGCATCCTTTGGTACCATCCTTTACGCACGCGCTCCAGTGACCAGCACCCATCATGAACCGGACTCCTTGCCTGTGACATCACCACTCAGGTCCCATCCACACAGATTGGTCCGTCTATCAACCATCCGGGTGAGAACGTTCCATTATTGACACTGGTGCCCATTCGTGCAATTGTGTTTGGCCCATTTGGGCTTGTCTATAATATTTCTGTGTATCCTTTTTTGTGCCATTTTTTCTAATTTATTACCATTAAATGTTAAGTTTTAATCCCTTTGATCCTCAGTAATGGATCAGGTCATTTAACTCATTCAATTTGGGATTTTTTGGTCAAGGCTCAAAGCTTGACCTGTGCACCTTTTTTTGTGAACTATAGCCTGCCAGCGCTGATCATTGGCTGGCAGGCTGTAGATTTTTAAAATAACCAATCAAAGCGGTATATCAGACGCTATTTTGTAAATACCGCCTGATATACCTGCTCCTCTGGTGGTCGCTTTTGCTTGGAACAACCACCAGAGGACACAGGCAGCTCTGTAAGTAGCACCAAACACCACGCACACATTACACCCCCCCTGTCACTTATTAACCCCTTATTAACCCCTGATCACCCCATATAGACTCCCTGATCACCCCCCTGTCATTGATCACCCCCCCCCCCATAAGGGTCCCTTATCGCTGCCAGTTACTTAGCTACTTGTTAGGTAGTTAGTGCCCATCCCACTGTAGTCACTGATTAGCGTCATCGCTGTCGCTAATCAGCACTATACTATATAGTATCTGTAAGTGATCAAGACTGATCGCAATCAGATCTATATCAGTACATTAGGGTTACCTTAGGCTCTACAAAAAACGCAGTGTTCGCCCGATCAGGTCTGATCTTGTGCGCACACTTGCATTCAGTCCGCCCCACCGCAGTGACCGAATATTTCACTGTAAAAACACTGTAAAATCGCTGCGCCGCTATAAAGATCACTTTTGAGCTTTCTGGATCTTTATTAGCGATCACAGCTTTACTTCGCAAGCACTCCTTTTTACTAGACAGGTGTGCTCTTTTTCCTGGGTAGTCTCAGAGGAATACCCCCTAAATTTAGTTAGCCCAAAATGTCAAAGGGGTATTCCGCTGAAGAGGCCTACAGGATTCTGGCCCTGATGGATGACAGCGATGGGGATGCCTCACCCGCTGAATCCAGTGGTTCAAAATATGAACCTGTAGACAGCAGTGGCACTCTAACCGCTAGTGAAGATGGCGAGGTTGAGGTCCCTGCTATGGTCAGGCGTACCCGACCCCATGTCAGTGTTCTGCATACCCCGCGTGATGAGCCTCATTTGCAGCAGAGTGGTGCTAGCGCTGATCTTTTTTATGGTGCGGCATACACCAGCAGCGCAGCACATCCTGGACCTTCTACCAGCACTGCCGTATTCCCTGGTGAAGTGGCGAGCACCAGAAGGGCAGTTCAAGCTGGTACGGTGGCACGTGCAGTAATTCCCCCATCGCAGCCACCACGTTCACAGGCCTGTAGAGCCCTTAGTTTCCCAGAGGTGCTGGCAAACCCAAATTGGCAATCCCCTACTTCCGCCGTACCCGTATTGCCCCCTTTCACCGCCCAGTCTGAAGTTTGCGTGGAGACAGCTCATTTAGGATCAGCCCTTGAGTTTTTTTAGCTGTTCTTCCCCGCGGGTCTCTATGACTTAGTTGTGGCAGAAACCAACCGCTACGCCACACAGTATATAACCGCCAATCTGGAAAGCTTCTATGCCCAGCCTTTCCGGTGGAAACCAGTCACAGTTTCCGAATTTTAAATATTTTTGGGCCTTATCCTCGGCATGGGTCTAACTAAAAAAAATTTATTGCGGTCCTATTGGTCTAAAGACCCAATACATTACATGCCCATGTTCTCTGCTGCTATGTCCAGGGCACGTTTTGAGGTCATCATACGCTTTATGCATTTCACTGACAATAAAACCTGTCATCTAAGAGGCCACCCTGCTTATGACCGGCTCCACAAAATTTGGCCCCTCATAGACCTTTGTCATCCAGGTTTGCAGATGTGTATACCCCCAATCAGAACATCTGCATAGACGAGTCCCTTGTACGTTTTACCGGGCGCCTTGGCATCAAACAGTACATACCCAGCAAGCGCGCCCGGTATGGGGTCCAACTGTATAAGCTCTGTGTAAAGGCCACAGGCTATACATATCGTTTTAGGGTCTATGAGGGAAACAACTCAAAACTGGAGCCGGTCGGATGCCCTGACTACCTGGGGAGCAGTGGCAAGATTGTCTGGGACTTGGTGTCACCCTTACTCCACAAGGGGTACCACTTATACCTGGACAATTTTTACACAAGCGTGGCCCTCTTTCGGCACTTACATATAGTTGGAATTCAATGCTGTGGCACCGCGTGACCTAGTCGCCGGGGCGTCCCCCAACAGCTTGTTAATACCCGACTTGCACGGGGGAGAGGGCTGCCTTGTGTGAAAGGGCAACTGGAGTAATTGAGAAACCCCTCTGTGTCTACGACTATAACCTTCAAATGGGTGGGGTGGACTTCAATGACCAGATGTTGGCTCCCTATTTAGTGTCCCGCCGCACAAGACGCTGGTATAAGAAGGTGTCTGTTTATTTCATTCAATTGGCTGTCTATAATAGTTTTGTTCTCTACAGTAACGCTGGGAGAACTGGATCCTTCCTAAAATTCCAGGAAGAGATCATTTCGGAACTCCTGTATCCAGGAAGGTCCGTGCCCCAAGTCCCTGATGTAGTTAGCCGGCTACATGACTGACACTTCCTGAGTGTCTATCCTGGTACCCCAACTCAATGTTCCCCAAGAAAAAGATGTTGTGTCTGTATCAGGGGTGGAATAAGGCGTGACACCATAGTTTTTTGTTCTGACCAGCCTACCCTATGCATAGGGGAGTGTTTCCGCAAGTACCACACACAGGTACACTATTAGTGTAGGGATCGCGTGACACAGGACAGGCACACAGGTCTCCTAGGGCCCTTTCACACAGAGCTGCTACAAACCTCTCCTTTCACCTGGGACAAAGTGCATAATGTACTTCGCCACATCTCTGGGCGATTTGCGCTTTGCACATTGTCCCATGTGGAAGGAGAGGTTTGTCCTCTAAAGGTAAAAAAAATAAAAAATAAAATCGCAGGTAAACAAAAAAGTTAATGTTCTGTTTAAAATTTTATATAAAGTTTATAAAAGTTGATGTTAATAAATTTATTGCGTTGCTGCCTGTTTATTTATTTATTTTTTTTAGCTTCTAGGTGGACCAAGCGATCAACCAGCTGCAGCACTGATGTGCATTCTGACAGAAGCATTGCGCTGCTGTCAGATTGCACAAAGTCGGTGTATGCGGCACTGCAAGACGAGATTTCTCCTCTGCAGTAAAAAATATACGTTTGCCGAGGCTTATGAGCAGAGGGGCGGTGTTCATATGCTTTGGCAAACACTTTGTATTAAAAAAAATTCTGGCAATGATTTATTCATCCACATCGATTGATATGAATGGAGAAATCGGGTTTGCCAGGGCATACGAGCTGAAGTGGGTTTGAATGTTGGGTGGAGCTCCTATGTCCTGGCAGACGCCTTTCCCCTTTTTTTTTTTGCAGATTTTTTGGCAGAGATTTTTTCATTTACATTGATCGATGCGAATGAAGAAATCTGTGCAGTTGATTTTTTCTTTCAGCCCAGAGGCTGAACGGAAAAAAAAATCTCATTACCCGTATGCTCAATATAAGGAGAATAGCAGAAACTCCTAATGCTGGCCATACATGTAATGATTGTGGAGACCCTCAAATGCCAGGGCAGTACAAACACCCCACAAATGACCCCATTTTGGAAAGAAGACACCCCAAGGTATTCGCTGAGGCGCATATTGAGTCCATGAAAGATTTAACTTTTTGTCACAAGTTAGCGGAAAGGGAGACTTTGTGAGAAAAATAAATAAATATTTCCGCTAACTTGTGCCAAAAAATAAATAAATCTTCTATGAACTCGCCATGCCCCTCACAGAATACCTTGGGGTGTCTTCTTTCCAAAATGGGGTCACATGTGGGGTATTTATACTGCCCTGGCATTTTAGGAGCCCTAAAGCGTGAGAAGTCTGGAATCCAAATGTCTAAAAATGCCCTCCTAAAAGGTACTCATTGGAAAAATTTAATCTTACATGAACTCACCATACCCCTCACGGGATACCTTGGGGTGTCTTCTTTCTAAAATGGGGTCACTTGTGGGGTATTTATACTGTCCTGGCATTTTAGGGGCCCTAAAGTGTGAGAAGTAGTTTGGAATTCAAATGCGTAAAAATGCCCTGTGAAATCCTAAAAGTACTCATTGGAATTTGGGCCCCTTTGCGCACCTAGGCTGCAAAAAAGTGTCACACATGTGGTATCGCCGTACTCAGGAGAAGTAAGGAAAGTGATGGGTAACAATTTTGCAATAGACTTTATTTAGCCAAAACGTTTATTATTGGTAGAAACCTGGGGCTGAAATTACCCTTAGCAGCACTCTTCAAAAGAGCGTTGCTAAGGGCCATCCATCTCCGATTAGAAAAGACGGGCTGTGCAGCCAGACGCTATGCTTCTGCCTCGTGCTTCCCTGGGAGACATAAGGCTGGGCACAGGAGCCTTAGGAGTTAAATGACATTTATATTCCCTCTTTCTATGCAATCTAATACTCCGTTGCATTCATTGACCTGCCATCCCTGTAATAATAATTCATGAAGCAGCCATCGGCTCACTGCGCACAGTGCTTGTACTTCCGGCGGCTGACTCATGAATTATTATCACAGGGATAGCAGGTCAGTGAATGTAACGGAGCATTAGATTGCATAGAAAGGGGTAATATAAATGTAATTTTAACTCCTAAGACTCCTGTGCCCAGCCTTCTGTCTCCCAGGGAAGCATAGCGTTTGGCTGTCTTTTCTAATCGGAGACGGATGGCCCTTAGCAACGCTCTTTTGAAGAGTGCTGATAAGGGTCATTTCAGCCCCAGTTTTCTACCAAAAATAAACGTTTTGGCTAAATAAAATCTATTGCAAAATTTTTACCTATCACTTGGTAAATGCAAAATAATAATATGACAGTTATCCTTTAAAGTTGCTCTCAAATCCTGCTCTTCTTGCTCCTTCTCCCCCTCCCCCCAGCCACTATCCTCCTCTGACTCCTCTTCAGACTCCTGCTGACTTGTCTCAGATGGAGTAGCCCCCCTAGGAATTCATTCAGCATTGCGACTTCCTCATCTTCCAGCTCCTGCTCCTCGAAGGCTAGATCAATGACACGACGTAATGCACACTCTAGAAAGAAGGCGTAAGGTACGATGTCACTGATGGTGTCCTGGCTGCGACTGACCAGTTTGGTGATCTCATCAAATGGGCGCAGAAGTCTGCATGCGTCGCGCATGAGCAGCCACTGGCGTGGTGAAAAGAAATCAAGCTCCCAGAACCTGCCTGCTGCAGAGTTCGTACAGGTAGTCGTTAACAGCACGTTGCTGCAGGAGCAGCCTATTAAGCATATACAGCAAGTCGGGCTATCACAAATCAGACGTCTAATGGGCAAGTGGTGTCGCTGCTAAACATCAGCAAGGCGAGCCATGGCCATGTAAGATCTTCTAAAATGGCCAGAGATTTTCCTGGCCTGCCACAAGACGTCCTGGACCCCGGGGTATTTGGCAACGAATCGCTGCACAACTAAGTTCAGGACGTGTGCCATGCACGGCACGTGTGTCATTTTGCCCTGTTTCAGCGCGCTCAGCAGATTGGAACTGTTGTCACACACCACTTTACCAACTGTCAAATTGAGCGGGGTTAGCCACTGATCGGCCTGTGACTGCAGAGCTGAAAGCAGTGCAGGATCGGTGTGGCTCTTGGCTTCCAGGCACAACAGCCGCAGCACAGCATGGCGATGTCTCACCTGGCACGTCAAATAGGTTTTGGGGGGCGCAGTGGAAGAGGCAGTAGCAGTGGAAAAGGAGGAGTCAGCCGAGGAGGAGACAGAGGATGGAGGAGGAGAAGAGGCAGCCCTGCATGCAATCCATCACGGTAACACCAAATCTACACGGGAGCCACGGGTTACATGCTTGACGGCTGTCAGAAGGTTCACCCAGTGGGCAGTAAAAATGATGTACCTTCCCTGCCCGAGTTTGCAAGACTACGTGCCTGTGGTCAGATGTATCTTGGCACCGACACTGTGTGCCAGAGATATATTCACTTGCCGCTGAACGTGGCCATAGAGCTCTGGGATGCTCTTCTGGGAAAAATATTTCCTTCCGGGGACCTTCCATTGCAGTGTGTCAATGGCCACAAATTTTCTAAAGGCCTCCCAGTCCACCAGTTTATATGGCAGTAGTTGGCGGGCTAGCAGTTCCGACAAGCCAGCGATCAGCCATTGGGCAAGAGGGTTATCCGGCGCCATCAACTTTTTACGCTCGAACATTTAGGCCAGGGAAGCCTGCCTTCTGCCAGATGAATGCAACAACGGCACGGTGGAAGGTGGAGTGGAGGACAAATGGTAGGAGAGAGGAGAAGAGGCAGGAAGTGGAGCACCTGGAGTGTGGCTTTGTGGGTTCTGACGGCGTTGCTCCCACTGGGCTCGGTGATGGGAGGTCAGGTGCCTTCTTAAGGTGGTTGTCCCTAGGTGAGTTATGGGCTTACCGCGACTTATGTTTTGACAGCACAGGCTGTAGATGGCAACACTATTGTCAGCAGCTGACACGTTAAAAAAAGCCCACACTGCGGAGCCATGTCCCGGCGTCCAGGGAGCGCCAGAGGTGACCGTGCATGGTGAATGGCTCACTCCAGATACATTTGCAGTCTGCTTTTTGCCTCCTGTGCCCTGCGAGCTCTGACTGCTTCTCCTCCCTCTCTGCTGCTCCGTCTCTCCCTCTGAACTTCCCTCCTCTTCCTCTCTTTTGGGCACCTACGTGACGTCCATCGATATGTCATCATCGTCACCTTCACCACCACTGACATTTGAGATCTCTGAGTAGGCTGCAACAGCAGGGACCTTCCTCCTTGGGCTGATCCGGGTGCTGTCGTCAGACCGCTAGGTGGCAGCTGTTACTACCTCCTCTTCCTCATCCGATGTTGAGAATGGCTGCGCATTGGTAAGGTCTGGGAATGGATGGGAAAATAATTCCTCTGACTCGAGTGGAGGGACTATGGTGGTGGTGGTGTCTTTGGGGGTGCACACAGCAGAGAGTGAGGAGGGTGCAGATACAGAAGATGAGGAGGGTGCAGAAGCGGAAGGCTGAATGAGCAACTCTGGTGCGTCCTTTGAAGTAATCACACCCGCCTTCTCCAACTTCCCACATAGGCTCCGGCCTGGTGCACCTGCCCAACCCCTACCACCCCTGTGAAATGTCCTGCCTCTTCCTCTGCCTGTCATTTTCAAAATGACCCTGTGCCTAAGTCCCTAGAGAAGAGCAGTATTTGTGGAAGCAGTTATAAAGAACCCCTTAATCAGTATTGTGTGGAAGCAGGTATATCGCAGGCCTCAATCAATATTTGGTGGAAACAGGTATATCAAACCCCTTAATCAGTATTTTGTGGAAGCAGGTATATCGCAATCCTTAATCAGTATTTTGTGGAAGCAGGTATATCAAACCCCTTCATCATTATTTTGTGAAAGCAGGTATATTGCAGGCCTCAATCAATATTTGTTGAAACCAGGTATATCGAACCCCTTTATCAGTATTTTGTGGAAGCAGGTATATCGCAGCCCTCAATCAGTATTTTGTGGAAGCAAGTATATCAAACCCCTTAATCAGTATTTTGTGGAAGCAAGTATATCGCAGCCCTCAATCAATATTTGGTGGAAACAGGTATATCAAACCCCTTAATCAGTATTTTGTAGAAGCGGGTATAGTCCAGGCCTCAATCAATATTTGGTGGAAACAGGTATATCAAACCCCTCAATCAGTATTTTGTGGATGCAGTTAGAGCTCAGGCCTCAATCAATATTTGGTGGAAACAATTACCGTATTTTTCGCTTTATAAGACGCACTTTTTTTCCCCCAAAAGAGGGGGGGAAATGACAGTGCGTCTTATAAAACGATGGTTGACTTTTGTTTACAGGGCTGACACTGATATATCGCCGGCCGCTATGCTGCACAGTGTGGCCGGCGATACATCAGTCACAGTGTGTGGAGGGAGGAGGGGCTGGAGGCAAGTCACAGCGGGGCCCAGTGCAGTCACTGTATTACACCGGGCCCCGCGCACAGAAGTCTCTTTGTATGTAACATCTTTCATTATTCCTGAATACATCGCTCTCCTATTGATAAACTACCCTAATCGCCTGCATCAGTACTCACTATAAATACAGCGTGTGGTCCGGCCGGCGTGTGTGACTGACGTCACGCTCCTCCCACTTCATTAATGAAGCAGGAGCAGGATGAAGTCATGCGCCGGAGGGACCGCACGCTGTATTCATAGTGAGTACTGATGCAGGCGATTAGGGTAGTTTATCAATAGGAGAGCGATGGATTCAGGAATAATGAAAGCTTTTACATACAAAGAGACTTCTGTGCGCGGGGCCCGGTGTAATACAGTGACTGCACCGGGCCCCGCTGTAACTTGCCTCCAGCCCCTCCTCCCTCCCCGCACTGTGACTGATGTATCGCCGGCCACACTGTGCAGCATAGCGGCCGGCGATATATCAGTTTCAGCTAGTTTATCAAAAGGAGAGCGATTGATTCTATTTTACATACAAAGAATAAAGTACTGTAATGCTGTGAAACATAGGGCCATGAGGGGAACCAGCATAAGATGCTATATGTGTGTCACCCACACATATAGCATCTTATGCTGGCTTCCCTCATGGCCCTATGTTTCACAGCACACATCCCCCATAACAGTGCATCATCCACAGATTCCCCCCCCATAACAGTGCGTCATCACAGAGCCCCATAACAGTGCGTCATCCACAGAGCCCCATAACAGTGCGTCATCCACAGAGCCCCATAACAGTGCGTCATCCACAGAGCCCCATAACAGTGCGTCATCCACAGAGCCCCATAACAGTGCGTCATCCACAGATCCCCCATAACAGTGCGTCATCCACAGAACCCCATAACAGTGCGTCATCCACAGAGCCCCATAACAGTGTGTCATCCACAGAGCCCCATAACAGTGCGTCATCTACAGAGCCCCATAACAGTGTGTCATCCACAGAGCCCCATAACAGTGTCATCCCCAGACCATTAGTTCAAAATCCACCAAAAGCACACCTTTTGGTTCAAAATATTTTTTTTCTTATTTTCCGCCTCAAAAATCTAGGTGTGTCTTATAATCAGGTGCGTCTTAGGCCTCATGCACACGACCGTTGTGTGCATCCGTGGCCGTTGTGCCGTTTTCCGTTTTTTTTTCACAGACCCATTGAGTTTCAATGGGTCCGTGGAAAAATCTGAAAATGCACCGTTTTGCAGCTGAAGCCGTGATCCGTGTATACTGTCCGTCAAAAAAATACGACCTGTCCTATTTTTTCGACGGACAACGGTTCACGGACCCATTCAAGTCAATGGGTCCGTGAAAGAACACGGATGCACACAAGATTGGCATCCGTGTCCGTGATCCGTGGCCGTAGGTTGCTTTCATACAGACGGATCCGAAGATCCGTCTGCATAAAAGCTTTTTCAGATCTAAGTTTTCACTTCGTGAAAACTCATATCCGACAGTATATTCTAACACAGAGGCGTTCCCATGGTGATGTGGACGCTTCTAGTTATAATACACTACAAACTGTGTACAAGACTGCCCCCTGCTGCCTGGCAGCACCCGATCTCTTACAGGGGGCCGTGATCAGCACAATTAACCCCTTCAGGTGCGGCACCTGAAGGGGTTAATTATACTATCATGTCCCCCTGTAAGAGATCAGGGCTGCCAGGCAGCAGGGGGCAGACCCCCCCCCCCTCCCCAGTTTGAATATCATTAGTGGCCAGTGCGGCCACCCCCCTCCCTCCCTCTATTGTAATAATAGCTTAGTGGCCAGTGTGCGCCCCCCATCGGGCCCCCCCCTTCCTCCCTCTATTGTAATAAATCGTTGGTGGCACAGTGTGCGCCCCCCATCGGGCCCCCCCTTCCTCCCTCTATTGTAATAAATCGTTGGTGGCACAGTGTGCGCCCCCCATCGGGCCCCCCCTCCCTCACTCCATTGTAATAAATCGTTGGTGGCACAGTGTGCACCCCCCATAGGCCCCCCTCCCTCTATAGCAGTAACAACATTGGTGGCCAGTGTGCGGCCTCCCATCTCCCCCCCCCCCCCCGATCATTGGTGGCAGCGGAGTTCCGATCGGAGTCCCAGTTTAATCGCTGGGGCTCCGATCGGTAACCATGGCAACCAGGACGCTACTGCAGTCCTGGTTGCCATGCTTACTTAGCAATAGTACAATAGTAGAGGATTCATAGTTACCTGCTGGCTGCTGTGATGTTCGTGTCCGGCCGGGAGCTCCACCTACTGGTAAGTGACAGGTCTGTGCGGTGCATTGCTAAAGAACTGTCACTTACCAGTAGGAGGAGCTCCCGGCCGGTCACAGACATCGCAGCAGCAAGCAGGTAAGTATGAATCTTCTACTATTGTACTATTGCTAAGTAACCATGGCAACCATGGCTGCAGTAGCTTCCTGGTTGCCATGGTTACCAATCGGAGCCCCAGCGATTAAACTGGGACTCCGATCGGAACTACGCTGCCACCAATGATCGGGGGGGGGGGGGGGAATGGGAGGCCGCACACTGCCATCAATGTTGTTACTGCTATAGAGGGAGGGGGGGCCAATGGGGGGCGCACACTGTGCCACCAACGATTTATTACAATAGAGGGAGGGATGGGGGGCCGATGGGGGGCGCACACTGTGCCACCAACGATTTATTACAATAGAGGGAGGGATGGGGGGCCCGATGGGGGGCGCACACTGTGCCACCAACGATTTATTACAATAGAGGGAGGGAGGGGGGGCGATGGGGGGCGCACACTGTGCCACCAACGATTTATTACAATAGAGGGAGGGAGGGGGGGCCGCACTGGCCACCAATGATATTCAAACTGGGGAGGGGGGAGGGGTCTGCCCCCTGCTGCCTGGCAGCCCTGATCTCTTACAGGGGGATATGATAGTACAATTAACCCCTTCAGGTGCGGCACCTGAGGAGTTAATTGTGCTGATCACGGCCCCCTGTAAGAGATCGGGTGCTGCCAGGCAGCAGGGGGCAGTTATGTACACAGTTTGTAGTATATTCTAACCTGAAGCGTCCCCATCACCATGGGAACGCGTCTGTGTTAGAATATACTGTCGGATCTGAGTTTCACGATGTAGCTCATATCCGACAGTATATTCTAACATAGAGGCGTTCCCATGGTGATGGGGACGCTTCAAGTTAAAATATACCATCGGATTGGAGAAAGCTCCAATCCGATGGTATAAAAGAACTCCAGACTTTACATTGAAAGTCAATGGGGACGGATCCGTTTGAAATGGCACCATATTGTGTCAACGTCAAACGGATCCGTCCCCATTGACTTGCATTGTAATTCAGTACGGATCCGTTTGTAATTTCATGTCCGTGGATCCTCCAAAAATCAAGGAAGACCCACGGACGAAAAAACGGTCACGGATCACGGACCTACGGACCCCGTTTTTGCAGACCGTGAAAATAAACTGTCGTGTGCATGAGGCCTTATAAAGCGAAAAATACGTTATATCAAAGCCTTTAATCGGTAGTTTGTGGAAGCAGGTATATCGCAGCCCTCAATCAGCATTTTGTGGAAGCAGGTATAACAAACCCCTTAATTAGTATTTTGTGGAAGCAGTTATATTGCAGGCCTTAATCAATATTTGGTGGAAACAGGTATATCTAACCCCTTAATCAATATTTGGTGGAAACAGGTATATCGCAGCCCTCAATCAATATTTGGTGGAAACAGGTATATTTAACCCCTTAATCAGTATTTTGTGGAAGCAGGTATCTCACAGGCCTTAAACAATATTTGGTGGAAGCAGGTATATCAATCCCCTTAATCAGTATTTTGTGGAAGCAGGTATATCGCAGGCCTCAATCAATATTTGGTGGAAACAGGTATATCAAACCCCTAATCAGTATTTTGTGGAAGCAGGTATATTGCAGGCCTCAATCAATATTTGGTGGAAGTAGGTATGCTTTATATACAGTGCAATGTGCTAGAATTGCAACATGAAAACAGACTATAACATAAATAAAGTAACAGTAATAACGATGTAGTAGTGTCGACTCGAGTGAGCACAATGATTGATACTGGGTAAAACATACATGGACTGGATAGACAGAGGCCGGTCCTTTTAATAACTTTGGTGCATCCATCGCCAGCTAAAGGTTATTTTTTTGAAAATAGCTTTTATTAGCAATCGGTCGTCAATACAAAACATACATTATACGGCGACGAAGCGCAGGCTGAAACACAGTACAATAAATACTACACGGAAAACATTTTGTACATGGGGGTAGAGCACAGCGCAGGCACAGATCCTGTACTGTACACAACACACAGCACCACACTAACATTTTAACATCACACATCAATCAATAAGCATAAGACGAGTGATAGGCAAAGGGCAGGGGGGATAGGGAAATGGGGAATGGGGGGAGTCACAGGCCCGAAGCTTCATTGAAAGACACACCCGGGGAAGAAGGAGGGAAGGAGAGGGGTTTTAATCCTCTTCTTCGTCGACGTCCGGACCATCCATGATGGAGTAGTCTCTGAGCAGGCGGAGAACCAGCCTGCGGCAGTCCTGGACGGACATCCTCTCCCAGTTCATCACTAGGTGTTTCCTAGCAAACCACACAGCGTCCTTAAAACAGTTCATAAGGCGCCAGGCCTCCAGGATGGCCTCAACGGTATGGGTCCCATGGAATAGTCCGTAAAGCCGACGGTGTGCTTCCGGCTGCTCATGGGAATAATGTTTATTTTCCAGGGCATCCGACAGGGCCTGCGCAAACGGGCACTGCCAAAAGAGGTGCAAAGGTGTTTCTTCCTGGAAAGGGCACCTGACAGTGGCGTAACACCAATATAGGTAGGCCACGCCGATGCTATGGGGCCCGCGGCACAGGGGGTCCCGGAGAGCATGGAAGGCCCCGCCCCTAAGTCTACTCTTCACAAGACACTTTTTATTTATAGTTAATTGAGGCGCTCAGACTGCCGTGGCCCGCCCACTTGTGTTATTCCCACCCCCCCGACTCCCCTTGGTTCATGCGCCCACTCCCTTTCTGACCTGGCTACAGGCTCCAGCTGCGGACTCCCGGCGTCTGCTGCATTTCACACTGGCCAATCAGCATTTAGCAGCGCAATGATCCTGCTGCTGATTGGCCAGTGTATCGCAGCAGGCTCAACAATCACAAACAGAGTGCGCTCGTAGTTGTCCTCCGCTCTGCGCTTACACGCTGCCCGCCATCTGCCCATCAGCCAGTGAGTGCAGCCTCCCCGACACAGACTGAGGGACCGCTCCATAGTGTGCCTGCCACAGTAAGAAGACAGCAGTCAGACTTAATAAAAAGTTAAAGTTCATGTATGGTTGGATGGGTATTCTTGATGGGGGGAGGGCTCAGGGCAGCAGCAAGCATTTTTTTTTTTGGGGGGGGGGGGGGCCTGTAGGATCATAGAGGACTCAGGAGGACAGTGTGGTTTCCTCCTAATACTCCCCCTTCCCCTGGGGGGAGCACACTGTCCTCTTGAGTCCTCTATGAGCCTACAGGGGCCCCCCTCCACAGCACATCAGTCACATTGTAGAGGAATGGGGGGGATATGATTAGTGGCTATGTGCACACTGTTGTATCTAACCCTTATAATGCCCCCCAAAATGCCAGGGCACTGTACTTACCTCATTCGCCAGCAACCACATTGTTCCTGATACCCACACACCCTCCCGTCACGCAAATGAAAACATCCAGCGACATGGGGTGAGGGGGCAGTCAATAGCAGGCCACGATTGGAACGAGCCTCCCTAGCATCGCGGGTGACGCTAAGGAGGCTCATTTCCGACATTGGCTGCACCCCCCACTAGGCATAAGTATTATCTGTATGCGCTGCCTGGACATTTTGGGGGGCATAATAGGGGTTAGATAGCCCCTTTAACCCTTAGGATACCGGAGTCATAACTTTTTAATGTTTCCATTCACATAGATATATGAGGGCTTACTTTTTTGCGGGAGAAGTTGTACTTTTATATGGCATACAATGTAGTAGGAAGTGTGCAAAATTTTTCCAGATGGGGTGGAAAAAAAAAACAATTTCTCCACCGTTTTATGGATTTTGTTCCTACAGTGTTCTCTTTGCGGCAAAACTGACCTGTGCCCTTCATTTTCTGAGTCAGTACGATTACAATGATACCACATATGTATAGGTTTTTTTATGTGTAAATAGTGTAAAAATAAATTAAAACTTTAAACTTAAAAAAAAAAGTGTTTATTTACATCACCATATTCTGACCCCCAAAACTATTTTTATAGTTATATCTACTGAGCTGTGTGTGGGCTCATTTTTTGCGGGATGAACGGCAGTTTTTATTGATACCATTTTGGAATGTGTGCAACTTTTTTATCACATTTATTTGGAGTTAGAGAAGTGATGAAAAAATGGCGCTGGTAGCAAAGGGGTTAAGATGTGGGGGATGGGCTATGTCAGGCTTTAGCACAGTGAACACAGGCACTTGTTCAGCTGTGCTCGCATACATCGCGCCCTGTATCCACTGTCATGTGCCCACTCTGCAAAAGTTCACATAGCCCATCTATGCCCGGCTTTACCAAAGCAGACAGGCAGGAGCAGTGATGTGTGCAGTACATGGCTCACTGCAGCCCCAGTGAAATCCGTACTCCCATACAGCACTGTCATATCAGCGGTGTATGAGAGTTAATAAAAAAACGGTTTCAGTAGGTCAAGTATACATTTCTTTATTGGCAAATGGGGTGGAGCCAGGGCAGTGGGTGGGGTTAGGGGGCCCAAGTCAGATTCTTGCTATGGGGCCCAATGATTTCTATGTACGCCCCTGGCACCTGGGGCAGTAAGCTAAAGGGGTTATTAAGACTGATGTCAACACCCCGGTCTTAATAAATGACCCAATGTGTCCCTTTGTGCCATTTTCCTCACAGGGACAGCAACATCTATTGGATTCAGGGAGTGGATTTTGGATTCAAGAGACGAAATTGAAATCTCAAATGACATTTTTAAGTTTCATTTTCGTTTTTTTCATTCCATTTATAATTTTGATTGGAAAATAGCACTATGGGGAGATGATAATTAATTGACAAAGTTGAAATTTAAAAAGCCAAAGGCTATTTAATTTTAAATTTCTTTTTGGCACATATTGCCCACACTGGAGTTGGAAATGAAAATTCAAATGGAGGAAATGCATTTTACTTTTAATTTTGCCACGCATTTTGCCACATCGGAGACACATGGCACACACAGATCACACAAAACCTAATACTTTCATCTAGTAATGCTACTCGTTTTTCTACACCGACTACTGGAGCAAGTTTACGACTTAAAAAAAATAATATTGCAGTAAACCTGGAGTTAAACTAATTAACATAGCTAACCACGCCTGGGTTCCTAACCACTTTCCAAACTGGAGTGCAAACAAGTTGCAAACATTTAGTGCAACCTGCCTACAAACTTACAAAAACCCTATTTTCCGACTTTTTGAGGTCAGAATTCTGGAACTATGTAACTGCCCCCTTGTGTATGCCTTTAAAGGTTAATTTATAATTGTCTCTGGGTCAATTATTAATTATTATAATTATATGATTTGCATTTACATGAAATCTACTTGATGTATTTGCCAGTTTGAATCTTTTTTTTTTAACTGAAAATGGGGGGCGGGGGGGGGGGGGGGTGTAATAAAAATCAATGTTGACAATTAAAGGCGCCTGAATCTTTATTTTGGCATTTTATTGTTTCAGTGTTACAATTTGTAGTTCATTATATACCATGCCCCAACTGAGTGTATCCTAAGTGCACAACTGGATTGTTCATGTGCAGTTCTCACCTTGTGGACGGTGTGAACTGTATAAAATACTGGATGCTTCATATTTTGTTTTGGAAAAAAGGGACATATAGGAATGAACTTATTAAAGGTGTTAGTGCTCTGTTCTGGAGTAAAAAGCTGCGTTTATGGTGTAAACAAAGTCACATCATTTACGACTTTTCAAATCTTTAGCCACTTTCAGAAGTGAGAATAAAAATAGGTGAGGCCTCAGACAGATCAACAGGTTTAGGCCTCTTGCACATGAACATATTCGTTCCGTGGCTATATTCCAGGCCACATACAGCGGTTCCGCAATACACAGGTCACCAGCTGTGTGCCTTCCGCATCACGGATGAGGACCCGTTTACTTGAATGGGTCCGCAAATCCGGAGATGCGGAGCGGAATGGAAAGGAAGCATGGAACGGAACCCCACGAAAGCTCTACGGAGTGCTTCCGTGGTGTTCCGTTCCGCAAAAATATTGAACTTGTTCTATCTTTTGCGGAACGGACGGATCATGGACCCTTTCAAGTTGAATGGGTCTGGATCCGTCCTGGCCGCCGCACGTTGCCCGTGCATTGGAAACTGCAAATTGCGGTCCCCAATACATGGAATGGAACCAATATGTTCATGTGCAAGAAGCCTTACTAATCCTTACGTCAGAATTGCCTGATATCTGATTTCTTGTATATGGACAGACAAAGATGCCACAAAATTATTAAGCCGCGAGTGCCTCTTAATAAATTTTGCGCATTGTACTAAAATTGGCTTAACAATGTCAGACCCATTTCATCCTAATAGAGTGTAGTTAAGATATGGTAAAATTCTGTATAGACTATACATTAAAAATCAAAGTTCTTTGTGCACATTTTTGATCAAACATGTGTTGGGCCCATCTACCAGCGTCAAAGTCGCTTCTGCAGATGGGTACCTAACGCTAACAGAACTGCCTCTCCTGGGCCTCACCTAAGCCTACAATGTTCAGGGCGATGTAGGAACAAGCTATATTTATACTATGCTTAGAAGATTAAAGGGGTTCTGCAGTTTTTTTAAACTGATGATCTATCCTCTGGATAGATCATCAGCATCTGATCGGCGGGGGTCCGACACCTGGGACCCCTGCCAATCAGCTGTTTGAGAAGGCAGCGGCGCTGACAGTATTGCCGCAGCCTTCTCGCTGTTTACCGCAGGCCTAGTGGCATCACGACTAGTATCAATGGCCTGGGCGGGGTTAGGCTATATTCAAGTGAACAAAGCTTAGCCCCGCCAAGGCCATTGATACAAGTTGTGACGTCACTGGGCCTGCAGTAAACAGCGAGAAGGCCACGGCGCTACTGCCAGCGCCGCTGCCTTCTCAAACAGCTGATCGGCAGGGGTCCCAGGTGTCGGACCCCCGCCGATCAGATGCCGATGATCTATCCATTTAAAAAAACTGCAGAACCCCTTTAACCACTCCCCGCCCATCCTCCCATGGCTTCTGAGCAGAGTATAAATATAGCTGGTTTCTATACCGCCCTGAATAGGCGATCAGAGTGGGTGCAGGGAGTCGGACCCCTGACAATCAGTCAGTGACCTAAAAAGCCATTAGACAACCCCTTTAAGTATATGTATGTAACCGATTGCAGTATTTACAGTACCAGAAAGTAATAAGGATAGTATATTTACATCCAGGGGTATGCACAGAAATCGTTGCCCCATTGTAGACTAGAAGGAGTGTTGATGAATGTACAAAGAAGAGTGACCTTTATTACACAGTATGATGATAAACTGTTATCGCAGGGTTGATAACTCGTACATTACATGTTGAGTAATTTACAGGGAGTGCAGAATTATTAGGCAAGTTGTATTTTTGAGGATTAATTTTATTATTGAACAACAACCATGTTCTCAATGAACCCAAAAAACTCATTAATATCAAAGCTGAATATTTTTGGAAGTAGTTTTTAGTTTGTTTTTAGTTTTAGCTATTTTAGGGGGATATCTGTGTGTGCAGGTGACTATTACTGTGCATAATTATTAGGCAACTTAACAAAAAACAAATATATACCCATTTCAATTATTTATTTTTACCAGTGAAACCAATATAACATCTCAACATTCACAAATATACATTTCTGACATTCAAAAACAAAACAAAAACAAATCAGTGACTAATATAGCCACCTTTCTTTGCAAGAACACTCAAAAGCCTGCCATCCATGGATTCTGTCAGTGTTTTGATCTGTTCACCATCAACATTGCGTGCAGCAGCAACCACAGCCTCCCAGACACTGTTCAGAGAGGTGTACTGTTTTCCCTCCTTGTAAATCTCACATTTGATGATGGACCACAGGTTCTCAATGGGGTTCAGATCAGGTGAACAAGGAGGCCATGTCATTAGATTTTCTTCTTTTATACCCTTTCTTGCCAGCCACGCTGTGGAGTACTTGGACGCGTGTGATGAAGCATTATCCTGCGTGAAAATCATGTTTTTCTTGAAGGATGCAGACTTCTTCCTGTACCACTGCTTGAAGAAGGTGTCTTCCAGAAACTGGCAGTAGGACTGGGAGTTGAGCTTGACTCCATCCTGAACCCGAAAAGGCCCCACAAGCTCATCTTTGATGATACCAGCCCAAACCAGTACTCCACCTCCACCTTGCTGGCGTCTGAGTCGGACTGGAGCTCTCTGCCCTTTACCAATCCAGCCACGGGCCCATCCATCTGGCCCATCAAGACTCACTCTCATTTCTTCAGTCCATAAAACCTTAGAAAAATCAGGCTTGAAATATTTCTTGGCCCAGTCTTGACGTTTCAGCTTGTGTGTCTTGTTCAGTGGTGGTCGTCTTTCAGCCTTTCTTACCTTGGCCATGTCTCTGAGTATTGCACACCTTGTGCTTTTGGGCACTCCAGTGATGTTGCAGCTCTGAAAAATGGCCAAACTGGTGGCAAGTGGCATCTTGGCAGCTGCACGCTTGACTTTTCTCAGTTCATGGGCAGTTATTTTGCGCCTTGGTTTTTCCACACGCTTCTTGCGACCCTGTTGACTATTTTGAATGAAACGCTTGATTGTTCGATGATCACGCTTCAGAAGCTTTGCAATTTTAAGAGTGCTGCATCCCTCTGCAAGATATCTCACTATTTTTGCCTTTTCTGAGCCTGTCAAGTCCTTCTTTTGACCCATTTTGCCAAAGGAAAGGAAGTTGCCTAATAATTATGCACACCTGATATAGGGTGTTGATGTCATTAAACCACACCCCTTCTCATTACAGAGATGCACATCACCTAATATGCTTAATTGGTAGTAGGCTTTCGAGCCTATACAGCTTGGAGTAAGACAACATGCATAAAGAGGATGATGTGGTCAAAATACTCATTTGCCTAATAATTCTGCACTCCCTGTATTGTTAGAAGAGGAGGATGAGAAGAGGTATACTTCCTGGTCAGTAAACGTAGTAGCTCTGGTAACTGTTAAACAAAACATGCAATGCAACAGCTCACTGCAAACAAAATAAAGTACAAAATTGCATCATAATTGCAAATGCTATACTAATAAGTTAGAGATGCTTGGCAAATCGTTTTGTACAAAATTATTTGAGCCAGTCTGCCACACGTCAAGGCGATCTCTAGTAAGACGGGTTCCTAACACTAAATTTTACCTGTTATGTGCCATGACGGCTACCATATAATTCAGAAAGTGCAGGTTCCACATGGCCAAAATGGCCTCCATTATATCCACGGAAAGCAATTACCAGCATGCATGCCGGGCCCACTCCACACCACTCCCGGCGCCACATGACCACCAGGGACTGTAATGAGAGTCCACACACTATCTCTCTCCTGGTGCCATATGGCTTCAGTGAGTGAGGGGGAGCAGGCCAAGCTATATACTCACACTAATTAAAATCAGCCAATGGGGCAGACGAGCTGGTCAGGAGTGCACGACTGGGGAGGCAGCCACACCTCCAGCACAAACTGCAAAGAAAAAGGGGGTCAGTCAGCACATCCCAAAGCGCAGGGGCACGTTGCTATGGCTGAGAACAACACTGTAAAACAAAACATGCAATGCAACAGTTCACTGCAAACCAAATAAAGTACAAAATTGCATCATAATTGCAAATTCTATACTAATAAGTTAGAGATGCTTGGCAAATCGTTTTGTACAAAATTTTTTGAGCCCGTCTGCCAAATTGGCTGATTTTAAGTCCCATGTAATGGAATTGTGGCGATTGTGTGTCATATGGCCAAAACTCGTATTTATCACAAATTGCTGTGGTTTCTCAGCCACTACAGGTGAAACCACATATATTCACTGTAAACGCCTTGGTTTTGCCATACAGTTGTCATCCATGTGGCACATGAATGCTTCATATTATGCCTCCACACCTGTGTATTAGACATCTGGCACATTGTGAAGAGGCACCTAAACTTTACAGTTGTCAGAACCTCCATACAGTTTTGCATCAAAAAGCTTTGTGAAAATCTTTATAATGAGTAGGATCTTTAAATTGTAACTGTCATTCTTTTTTTGCAATGTGTAGGGGCAGTGATACTGACCATTTTTGTAATATACTTTAATTACTGAAATTGTACATTTCTATCAGAAAAATGGATGTTGCCCATTCTGAGCCTTAGCAACGACCCCTGTCTTCTGATTACATGACACAGTCAGTGTGGAGCGTGTCTCCACAGGTAACCACTTCCAGACCAGGACATTTACCCCCTTTCCTGACCATGCCTAATTTTGCGAATCTGAAACTGTAACACTTTATGTGGTAATAAATTTGGAATGCTTTTACTTATCCAAGCCATTCTGATATAGTTTTTTTGTGACACATGGTACTTCATGTTATTGGTAAATTTGAGTCAATATGTTTTTTTGCAAATCCAAAATTTAATGAAAATTTGGAAAAATTCACTATTTTCTAATTAAACGGTTGTGTCAATTCAGCAAATAGCATTGATTATGTAGAGTAAGGCTACTTTCACACTAGCGTTCGATCGGATCCGTTCTGAACGGATCCGATTGTAATAATGCAGACGGAGGCTCCGTTCAGAACGGATCCGTCTGCATTATATTAGCTAAAAAAAGCTAAGTGTGAAAATAGCCTGGGACGGATCCGTCCAGACTTTCAATGTAAAGTCAATGGGGGACGGATCCGCTTGAAGATTGAGCCATATTGTGGCATCTTCAAACGGATCCGTCCCCATTGACTTACATTGTAAGTCTGGAACGGAGCTCACGAGCGGACCAGCGAACGCTAGTGTGAAAGGAGCCTTAGTTAATACAAAGCACTTACTAGTATATTGTTATTATCCATATTGCTTCCTTTCTTGGCTGGATTCATTTTTCCATCACTTTATACACTGCTCATTTCCATGGTTACGACCACCCTGTAATCCATCAGCAGTGTTCGTGCTTGCACACTATAAAAAAAAGCACCAGCCTATGGTCCCACAGTCCCGGCCACCAGAGAGGCAGGCACTTTTTTGCAGTAGGCAAAAATTGAAATTCTGTAAATGTTTCTTATTTTTATTTTTTAAGAGGTTCATCATGTGGCATATATGATATGATACCTTTATTCTGCAGGTTTATATACTTATGGCAATACTAAAATTATATAGTTTTTTCATGTTTTAGTACTTCTGCATAATAAAATCACTTTTTACAAAAAATCTGTATATTTTGCATCGCTATATACTAACATTCAAAATATTTTAACTTTTTCTGCCAATGTAGATGTCTGAGGGCCTGCCTTTTGCAGGACAGACTATACATTTTATCGGTACCATTTTGGGGAAAATAAGACTTATTGATGACGTGATATGCTTTTTGAGAGGCGAGTAACAAAATAGCAGTTTTGGCCTAATTTTTATAATTTTTTTTATGGTGTTCATCTGATGGTTTAGATCATGTGCATGTGTGTTTTCATTGGTACCATTTTTAGTTACATATATCTCTGTACTTTACTAGCTGATTCTGACATAAGCATCCAGATGTGGAGTATATATTTTAGATAATACAATGCAACCAAAAGGGTGGTTCTCCCTCACAGCAGGCAAACTCTTCTACTCCATTGTATGTACAAGTTGTGGTACTCACAGTCATGGCCTGTGCGATTTATTTTGATGCCCTAGGCAGAGAAGGCAAATTGCCAGGCATATATATATATATATATATATAATGCTTCTTCTCCCTTGGTGCCCTTGAGTACCAACATTTAGTGTTTAGGGGAAAAAAAACACCTCCCTCTCTATTCGCTCTTGTTCCCTGCCAACATCTGCAATGAAGGAAATCTATGGCCTGAGTTGCCGAATCCTAGTATAGGTGGTCTCGCATGATCATGTGCGATGGCGTGATTATGCGAGACCCGCCACAGGAGGTCATGGTGATGTCATCATGACCTCTTGGGCTGTTCAACTGCCTCATAGGCTTCAGGCCTAGCAGCAGATGCGGTCATATTTGCGCACCCCCTTATGGGTAGAAAGATGGCACCCTTGGAGGGCACCTACCCATCATCCCGGCCCTGCTTAGAGTACACCTCCTAATACTCATTACTATTTGCTTTATAAGACGTACTGTCACCCCCCCCCCCCCCCCCCCCACACACACACACACTTTTGGGTGGAAAAGTGCATCTTATAAAATGAAAAATACTGTAAAATAGAAAATAAATAACGCTAAAAAAAGAATTGTGGAATTACTATATTTTCTCTTTTATGTCCAGAAAGGGTTAAATATAACTTTAATCGATAGGATAAAAATTACTACTCGGCATGCAAAAAGCATGCCTTCATACAGCTGCATAGATGGATAAATAAAGAATGTACAGCCCTTGGAATGCGATGAAATAAAAATGAAATAAGAAAGTTGGAGGTTGTCATAGATTATTAAAAACCTGTGGTTATGATTAAGAGCTTTGTAGTTCGAAACATGCAACCTAACCGGAGGTGGTGGGAGGTGATGTCCACTATATGTAACCTATAATGGGAAACTGAAAATAGAGACGATGCAACGACAGAACTGCCTGGTGCCGGAATCCCTTTTCTTCTGATTTCTACATATGGAGGGTTAGCCTTGCCACGTTCCGTGCACGGAGAATATTGGGCGAGCTGGATTTTTTCATTATATTGAAAACCTTGACAAGCTCTACAATTGTTTAAAATAACAAATGATGTTATACTCACTTCTTTCTCCAGTCTCCTACTGCCGCTGCATTGGCGTGCACAGTGACGTGCTGGCATAAAGCACATGACTACCTCAGCCAATCACTGTCCTCAGTGGTCTTGTGCCGAGGACAGTGATTGGCTGCAGCCTTCAGATGCCACATACCTGCATCGCACTGTGCACAGCACCTCAGAGGCAGCAGGGCCCGAACAGCACTGAGAAAGGAGTATAACATAATTTGGTATTTTAAGCAATTGTACGTCTTGTTTGGGATTTTTGCTAATCTTGGACAACCCTTTGAAAGCCCAAACAGGTATGGTCTTTAGGAGGTTAAATGATTGATAGCTTTATAATGCATTTTTACCACAGGTGGTTTATTTGTAGTGAATTATTATATACAGGTCCTTCTAAAAAAATTAGCATATTGTGATAAAATTAATTATTTTCTGTAATGTACTGATAAACATTAGACTTTCATATATTTTAGATTCATTACACACCAACTGAAGTAGTTCAAGCCTTTTATTGTTTTAATATTGATGATTTTGGCATACAGCTCATGAAAACCCAAAATTCCTATCTCAAAAAATTAGCATATCACGAAAAGGTTCTCTAAACGAGCTATTAACCTAATCATCTGAATCAACTAATTAACTCTAAACACCTGCAAAATATTCCTGAGGCTTTTAAAAACTCCCAGCCTGGTTCATTACTCAAAACCGCAATCATGGGTAAGACTGCCGACCTGACTGCTGTCCAGAAGGCCATCATTGACACCCTCAAGCAAGAGGGTAAGACACAGAAAGATATTTCTGAACGAATAGGCTGTTCCCAGAGTGCTGTATCAAGGCACCTCAGTGGGAAGTCTGTGGGAAGGAAAAAGTGTGGCAGAAAACGCTGCACAACGAGAAGAGGTGACCGGACCCTGAGGAAGATTGTGGAGAAGGACCGATTCCAGACCTTGGGGGACCTGCGGAAGCAGTGGACTGAGTCTGGAGTAGAAACATCCAGAGCCACCGTGTACAGGCGTGTGCAGGAAATGGGCTACAGGTGCCGCATTCCCCAGGTCAAGCCACTTTTGAACCAGAAACAGCGGCAGAGGCGCCTGACCTGGGCTACAGAGAAGCAGCACTGGACTGTTGCATGTCATTCGGAAATCAAGGTGCCAGAATCTGGAGGAAGACTGGGGAGAGGGAAATGCCAAAATGCCTGAAGTCCAGTGTCAAGTACCCACAGTCAGTGATGGTCTGGGGTGCCATGTCAGCTGCTGGTGTTGGTCCACTGTGTTTTATCAAGGGCAGGGCCAATGCAGCTAGCTATCAGGAGATTTTGGAGCACTTCATGCTTCCATCTGCTGAAAAGCTTTATGGAGATGAAGATTTCATTTTTCAGCACGACCTGGCACCTGCTCACAGTGCGAAAACCACTGGTAAATGGTTTACTGACCATGGTATTACTGTGCTCAATTGGCCTGCCAACTCTCCTGACCTGAACCCCATAGAGAATCTGTGGGATATTGGGAAGAGAAAGTTGAGAGACGCATTGAAGCAGTCATTTCTGCAAAAGGATTCCCGGCCAAGTATTGAGTGCATAACTGAACATAATTATTTGAAGGTTGACTTTTTTTGTATTAAAAACACTTTTCTTTTATTGGTCGGATGAAATATGCTAATTTTTTGAGATAGGAAATTTGGGTTTTCATGAGCTGTATGCCAAAATCATCAATATTAAAACAATAAAAGGCTTGAACTACTTCAGTTGGTGTGTAATGAATCTAAAATATCTGAAAGTCTAATGTTTATCAGTACATTACAGAAAATAATGAACTTTATCACAATATGCTAATTTTTTTAGAAGGACCTGTAGCTCTTCTTCAAGCTTTGCCATGTAGGTGCAAGTGCAAGTGTGAATCCGCCCCTCCGTTTTCGAATTGTCAAAGAATTTCATTTCACTCTTCCAGCCATGGCGTCTGCTGATTTCAGTAAGGACTTCTCCATCTGTCTGCACACTTACACAGATCCTGTAATGCTGAGATGTGGACACAACTTCTGCCGGGTCTGTATCGATCGTGCGCTGAGTACACAGAACGAGTCTGGAGTTTATACCTGTCCTCAGTGCAGAGTACACTTTTATAAACGTCCTTCACTGCAAAGAAACATAACTCTGTGTAACATAATTGAGCAATTTCTCTCCATTCCGACACCACAGAAGGGCACTGGGATTTTCTGCACTAACTGTATTCATTCTCCTGTACTTGCTGTTAAATCCTGTCTACACTGTGAGGCTTCTCTTTGTGATAACCACCTGAGAGTCTACAGCAAGTCAGCAGAACACGTGTTATCTGACCCCAGCACTTCCCTGGAGAACAGGAAATGTTCTGTCCATAAGAAGATCCTGGAATATTACTGCACTGAGGACTCTGCTTGTATCTGTGATGATAAACAGCTTTATGATGTAGATCTCTTTTTTAAACTCAAGAGACTGTACATGCAGAACTATCTAATTTCCTCTTATACATACATACTAATTTAGCTGGACAACTAGGACAAGTTAACTATCTCTGCAGCACGCCAGACCTGCAGGGTATTGCGAAGTGAGGTCACGGCTATGGGCAAACGTGGGTTACTCACTGTTTGTAAGAGAACCCTGGGCAGGCATGCGGCAGTGAAGGAGAGGCTGACACAAAGTTCCTCTGGGGCACACTCTCTATGTAGGGACCAGGCCTGATGGTGGACGAGGTGCACTGGATGTTGCAGGCGTTTTGAGTGCCTGGGGCAAGGTCCCTTTAAGGATCGTGACACCAGTGCCTGTAACGGTGGCACACCGGTTTCTAGTTGCAATAAGTGAGGTACACAGATGGTATGATGAACCAAACTTTGCTTTACTGAAGAGCAATCCAACTTTGTACAATAAGATGGCAATACAGTCCCTTGCATCAAATGCTTCACAGGCAGGCTTATTTCAATACTGGCAGGTATAATCTTGCAAGATACGCCTGTCTGGTTTTCTATCCCAAAGCCCGGACGCCCAAGTGCTGGCTTTTATCCTTGGCAAATCTTCCTCCCGTATTTATCCTTGCTCTATATTTATAATTCCTCTGTTCTTCAGCTTACTTGAGTTTAGCTGGATACACTGGCTCTGCTTGGCTTGAGGGTACTGCAGGTTTCTCCCAGGAGGCACATCTCTTCTACTGGGGTTGATTCTTCTGGGCTAACTGGACTCAGGATACTTCAGGCAGGCTATGATTCTTCACTAGCCTCCTGGTGGCAACTAGAAGCCTGGACTATCTAGCTGCATGTCAGGAGGAGGCCCTCAGCATATCTCTGGCTGGTGCCTTCTCACTTCTGTCTCCACAGACTCCTGACTACAGACTAACTCCTCCCTATCTGGGCCTGAACACTTATACTAGGGGCTCCCTATCTCCCTCTAGTGTCTAGGATGCTACACTACACCCCAATAGACCTGCTGTACATGTCACAGGGGAACAATACATATAAAAAACCCATAGAAAATACATTAAAATGCATAGTTAAATATAATGCCACTGTCCCTCAGGAGTAAGAGTACCACGTGGCCCAATTGACCCTTGTGTAGTGCCCACCCCTACCTAGTGGGACACTACATACCCCCATGCTACAATGTTGCCCGTCCTCAGCGCAACATGAAAGGGGCCCTGCACAGCTGGAGACTGCACCTGGAAGAGAAAAATAATGCAAAGCAGGAATATACATCTACATTTGCAAATACACATATATATCAGGCAGTTCCACTGGCTAAGGAACAAGTTCGGTGAAAAGGGGACGTCGTTCTCTTCTCTCAGGATAACACAAGGGAACAGGGGCACTGACCTGGTGCAGCATATCAAAGATACCAGGATAGTCCATTATAAAATTTTAAGTGCAATTGTCCATAATAAAACACAGTAGTCCCATAGAAAATGCAAAACAACATAAATCCTTGGAGGCTCAAAGAACAAAAATGAATCTGTACCCGGGTCTTTGTAAATGGCTAAGGCAAGTGATATACAGTACAGACCAAAAGTTTGGACACACCTTCTCATTCAAAGAGTTTTCTTTATTTACATGACTATGAAAATTGTAGATTCACACTGAAGGCATCAAAACTATGAATTAACACATGTGGAATTATATACATAACAAAAAAGTGTGAAACAACTGAAAATATGTCATATTCTAGGTTCTTAAAAGTAGCCACCTTTTGCTTTGATTACTGCTTTGCACACTCTTGGCATTCTCTTGATGAGCTTCAAAAGGTAGTCACCTGAAATGGTTTTCACTTCACAGGTGTGCCCTGTCAGGTTTAATAAGTGGGATTTCTTGCCTTATAGATGGGGTTGGGACCATCAGTTGCGTTGAGAAGTCAGGTGGATACACAGCTGATAGTCCTACTGATTAGACTGTTAGAAATTGTATTATGGCAAGAAAAAAGCAGCTAAGTAAAGAAAAACGAGTGGCCATCATCACTTTAAGAAATGAAGGTCAGTCAGTCTGAAAAATTGGGAAAACTTTGTAAGGGCTATTTGACCATGAAGGAGAGTGATGGGGTGCTGCGCCAGATGACCTGGCCTCCACAGTCACCGGACCTGAACCCAATCGAGATGGTTTGGGGTGAGCTGGACCGCAGAGTGAAGGCAAAAGGGCCAACAAGTGCTAAGCATCTCTGGGAACTCCTTCAAGACTGTTGGAAGACCATTTCAGGTGACTACCTCTTGAAGCTCATCAAGAGAATGCCAAGAGTGTGCAAAGCAGTAATCAAAACAAAAGGTGGCTACTTTGAAGAACCTAGAATATGACATATTTTCAGATGTTTCACACCTTTTTGTTATGTATATAATTCCACATGTGTTAATTCATAGTTTTGATGCCTTCAGTGTGAATCTACAATTTTTATAGTCATGAAAATAAAGAAAACTCTTTGAATGAGAAGGTGTGTCCAAACTTTTGGTCTGTACTGTATACCTGAGGATAGTACATAATAGAGCAGCAGAGCAGCATCTCAGAGGCCCATATAAATTAGAGTCATCTCTGGGCACATTTCCTTAAAGTATAAGTTGCATATAAAAGTCCACATTATTCAAAATGGAATATAAAATAAGTGCTACAATGTCCCTTAATCAACCTGAAAAGGGGGTTAAAGGGTTAAAGGTGCAAATTAGATAGGCACAACTTGGCTTAAGTTCTTTGAAGCAAGCAGCCGGTCCTGTAAACCGTATGGCCCTTGTAGCAATTGGTTACTTCAGTGGCCTACCACCACCACTGAGCTGTGGGTGAACTGGCAGCAGCAACATGGGACCAAAACTAAGGACTCCTGTCCTGAAAGGGTTAATCCACTTGAACAGTGTCCCTTGACAAAGATAATGCAGTAATACGGCCTAGCAGGCCTACTCACGGGTGCGCATCAGTTCCACTTGGCACATCAGTGGCACATCCTGGTTCTGCTTGCAAACTGGGCCTGACACGGGGGTAAACATACGGATGGGCCCACAAAATGGTATTGGGTGGCAATTGAAGCATGAATAGACCCCTCACTGGTATAGGCCCCATAGGCCTAGAGGTAATTATTACAGGTGGCTGCATGGACCTAGGCATGGTCGCAGTTTGAGACTCAGTTGGTCTAGGTATAACCGCAGCAGGCGGTTCCGTGGGTTCAGATGTCGCGGCTTGCATGCGACGGTGTCTGGAATAGGTGAGTCTCCTTGGCGCTGCAACAGCAGCGGCGGTCAGTATGGCTGGCCGACTGGCAGGGATAGGCACCCTTACCTCTGGCTCAGAGACGTCTGAGTCCTGAGTAGTAATTTTCCTTTCAGGAGACGGAGGCGCCACTCGGGATGCGACGAGTTGGCGCAGGCCACGAAGGTGAAGTTCCAGTCTCTCAGGCGCTGCGTCGCTGCTGGCTTCTGTCACAATTGCAGCAGGTTCAGGTATGGGATCCGGGCTCTTAGGCGCGGTCGCCGCAGGTTCCGGCGCTGGATCCAAACTTTTCTCCAACAAGGTAGGTTCCATGCTCTGGACGGCAGGCGCGGCCATTAACTTAGTGCAATCCTCTCCCTTCAACATGCTCGATCCTTCTCTGGAGAGCGACAGGGCGGCAGCCAGTATCTTGCCTGCGACCTCCCACTGCTCCGGGAGGCCGCCCCCGGGTACTCCAACATGGGGGAGGCGGAGTCTTTTTCAGTAGTGATGTCCCGAACTATTCGCCGGCGAATAGTTACCGGCGAACATAGCTTATTCGCGTTCGCCGCTGCGGGCGAACATATGCGATGTTCGGTCCGCCCCCTATAAGTCATCATTGAGTAAACTTTGACCCTGTACCTCACAGTCAGCAGACACAATCCAGCCAATCAGCAGCAGACCCTCCTACCCAGGCCCTCCCACCTCCTGGACAGCATCCATTTTAGATTCATTCGGAATCTGCATTCTCAGTGAGAGGAGGGAGAGTGTAGCTGCTGCTGATTCAATAGGGAAAGCTTTAGCTAGGGCAGTGTTCTGTGTCCACAGACTCATCTGCTGTAAGGACAGCGTCCCAAAAAGCACTTTTCAGGGCTGGTACATCAGTGTGCTTTTTTTTTTCTTTTCATATATATATATATATTGCAGTTGCCTGGCTGCCAGTGTGTGAGAGGCTGCAGGCTCAGTCATAGACAGCACTGTGTGCACAGTGCACACCATTCATACAGGATGTGACAGAAAATACCTCGCAGATAAAAAAAATTATATTTAATACTTTTCTGTGACATAATCACATTTGCAAGCCCGTGTGTGTCAGGCCCACACATACTGTATACTGCTAGTGGCTAGGCCTGCACTCATACCGTTACAGGGTGTCATTCACCCAAATACCTTGCAGAAAAAAAAAAATTCTATTTAAAATGTTTCTGTGATCTAATCACATTTGCAAGCACTCATATCGGGTGGGACAGTAAATTGCACAGCACAGACGCAGTGACTGTGGATTCAAACAAAGGGGAGGGAGCCAGCGTTTTTTGTAACCATCTCCCCATTCGAAAAATCAATTCAATTCACCTTTCCGGGACCTTGGTGTTGTACGTGGCTGGGTGTGTCATGGTCTTACCTTCTTGCCGTTCTCCTTCGTTTGACATGTGCTGGCGGCCATCTTGGTTTCTGGGTTTCTTGTAGCCTCCCACCCTGCGGCTTCTCCTTCCCACTGGGAGGAGCTGGATGCCTAGCTCATATATATAGGAGGTCTGTGGCTTCAGTTCCTTGCTTGGTCCTCCTGTGTTCACATGCTTCTGGTTCCTGATCCTGGCCTCGTCTGACTACCCCGCTGGTTCCTGATCCTGGCTTCGTCTGACTACCCTGCTGGTTCCTGATCCAGGCTTCGTCTGACTACCCCTCTGGTTCCTGACCTCTGGCTACGCAAGACCCTGCTTCGGTTTAGCCATCCGTTGGGACTTTTGCTTACAGCTTGATTTTCAATAAAGCCTTCTTATTTCCACTTATCTCTTGTTGTACGTCTGGTTCATGGTTCCATGACATTAGGACCAAGCCATGAATTCTGACTGTACAGGGCCATCCTCGCTACCTACGCTGGTTGCCAGACTTGATCAGCAGGATCACCTGTTGGGTCGGTTCGCTGTGGCATTGCAAACCCTGCTTGAACGCACGGCTCATTTCGCTTCCGTTGCCGATGGGTCGGTTGTCGCTCCTGGGCCCGCTCCTACTGCCGCTCCGGTTGTTGCGCCAGAGTCTACCCCTGACACCTGTTGCTGCGCCTGCGGTGTCTCGGGGTATGACCGGTTCTGCCCCCCTTCCACAGCGCTTTGGGGGAGAGCCAACTCAGTGCCGAGGTTTCCTTAACCAGGTGGGCATTTATTTCGAGTTGCTGCCACATGCCTTTCCTACTGAGAGATCAAAGGTGGGCTTCTTGATCTCGCTGCTCTCGGACAAGGCCTTGGCCTGGGCCAGCCCTTTATGGGAGAACAACAATCCGGTGGTTGCCGAGTTTTCCGGTTTTGTTGCTTCTCTTCGGAAGGTATTCGATGTGCCGGCTCGTGCTGCCTCTGCTGCGAAGCTCCTTATGTCCATCAGACAGGGTTCACGATCCGTAGCTGAATACGCCATTGAGTTTCGTACCCTGGCAGCAGAGGTGGGCTGGAATAATGAGGCTCTGGTCGCTGCTTTCTCTCATGGTCTCTCGGATGCCTTGAAGGATGAGGTTGCAGCTAAGGACCTACCAGTGGAGCTCGAGTCTCTTATTTCTTTCCTGATTTTGATTGACACCAGACTCAGGGAGAGACCTTCCTTTAAGGAGAGCCTGCGGAGGTCTTCTAACAGATTGGCGCCTACGTTTGCTGTCCCACCCGTGCCTCCCTCTCCTCCCACGCCTCCTGGGGATGACTTGTCTGGGGGTGAACCCATGCAGCTGGGGTTTGCTCGCCTGTCCGAGGGGGAGAGGGTACTCCAGAGACGCGAGGGCCGATGCATGTACTGTGGTCTCGGTGGGCATTTTCGGTTGGCATGTCCGAACCGTCCGGGAAACGCTCGCACCTGAGATCCTGTCGGGGGCAGATCTTGGGTGGAGTCTCCTCATCCCCGGTTTCCCGTGTTGACAAACCACTGATCACTGTTGTCCTCTCCTGGGTCGGGGGCTCGGTGACGACCCAGGCGTTGGTGGACTCTGGTGCTGGTGGTTTGTTCATTGATAGTGTGTTCGCTGCCGCCAATTCCATTCCTTTGCAGCCTCGAGGTTCCCCACTGGCTCTTGAGGCGATAGACGGCAGACCCCTTCTGCCGCCACACGTGACTCATGAGACCCTTCCAGTGGGGATAGCCATTGGTGCCGTTCACAGAGAGTCGGTCTGTCTCCAGGTTATTTCGTCTCCACACTACTCGGTGGTCTTGGGGTACCCCTGGCTCCAGAAGCATAATCCGACTTTCGATTGGAGATCGGCCGAGATCCTCTCGTGGTCACCGCAGTGTGGGGCTAGTTGCATCCATGGGCCTGTCAAGTTGCTGTGTACTTCCTCGGACTCTCTGTTGCCTCCTGAATACGAAGAGTACCGGGATGTATTCGATAAGGTGCGCGCGGTTGCCCTACCTCCGCACCGCCCATACGATTGTGCCATAGAGTTACAATCTGGTGCCGTTCCTCCTCGTGGCAAAGTCTATCCACTGTCGGTAGCGGAGAATGAGGCCATGGAGGAGTACGTGAGGGAGGCGCTTTCACGCGGACACATTCGCAAATCCTCGTCCCCGGCAGGGGCTGGATTTTTCTTTGTGAAAAAGAAGGGCGGTGAGTTGAGGCCTTGCATCGATTACAGGGGTCTCAATCGCATCACGATCAAGAACGCTTACCCGATACCCTTGATTTCCGAGCTGTTCGATCGCCTCAAAGGGGCCACGGTCTTTACCAAACTCGACCTGAGGGCGGCATATAAGCTGGTAAGGATCAAGGCGGGCCATGAGTGGAAGACCGCGTTTAACACCAGGACCGGTCATTATGAATCCTTGGTTATGCCCTTTGGGTTGTGCAATGCGCCCGCAGTCTTCCAGGAATTCATCAACGATGTTTTCCGTGACCTGTTGCAGCAGTGTGTGGTGGTCTATTTGGATGACATCTTGGTATATTCTGAATCCATGGAGGCCCACATTATGGATGTCAGACGAGTGTTGCAACGATTACGAGAGAACAGGCTGTTCGGTAAGCTTGAGAAATGCGAATTTCACCGATCCCAGGTAACCTTCTTAGGTTACATCATTTCTGCTGAGGGGTTCTCCATGGATCCTGAGAAGGTTTCGGCTGTCTTACAGTGGCCCCAGCCCAGTGGTCTCCGTGCCCTGCAGTGCTTTTTGGGCTTCGCCAATTATTATCGGAAGTTCATCAGGGACTTTTCTATGCTAGCCAAGCCTCTCACGGATCTGACCAGGAAGGGCAGTAATTTCCAGGTCTGGCCGCTCGAGGCCATCCGAGCTTTTGAGGCTCTAAAGTCCGCCTTTGTGTCGGCTCCGATTCTGTCACATCCCAACCCTGGGTTGCCCTTTGTCCTCGAGGTGGACGCGTCTGAGACGGGAGTAGGCGCCCTTCTGTCTCAGCGTAGAACACCAGAGGGTCCTCTGCTTCCTTGTGGGTTTTACTCCCGGAAACTGTCTTCCGCGGAGTGCAACTATCAGATTGGTGACAGGGAGTTATTGGCCATCGTGCAGGCCCTTAAAGAATGGAGGCACTTGCTCGAGGGTTCGGTGGTTCCGGTTCTCATCCTGACGGACCACAAGAATCTGACCTACCTTTCTGAGGCCAAGAGATTGACACCACGTCAGGCCAGATGGGCTCTGTTCTTGTCACGTTTTAATTACGTGGTCTCCTACCTACCCGGTTCCAAGAACATCAGAGCGGATGCCTTATCACGGCAGTACTCCGAGCTGTCCGGGGAGGAGTTGATTCCGACTTCGGTCATACCTCCGAATCAGATCCTGGCCGCCATTCGCACCAGCCTGACCTCTCCCCTGGGTGAGCAGATTTTGGCGGCTCAATCTGGTGCTCCCTCTGGGAGACCCAATGGCAGATGTTTTGTGCCTGAGGAGTTGCGCACTCGGTTGTTGCGAACCTATCATAACTCCAAGGCCGCGGGGCATCCTGGAAAGAATCAGCTGTCCTGGGCTGTTTCACGTCTGTTCTGGTGGCCTTCTCTACGTTCCGACATCGCCGCATATGTAGCGGCATGCTCCGTTTGTGCCCAGAGTAAGTCCCCTCGGCACCTTCCGTTGGGCCTTTTGCAACCCATAGCCACCGGGGAGCGCCCATGGTCACACCTGGGGATGGATTTCATTGTGGACCTCCCTGCATCCCGAGGCCATACGGTCATTCTCATGATTGTGGATCGGTTTTCCAAAATGTGCCACTGTGTTCCTCTCAAGAAGTTACCCTCTGCACAAGAGTTGGCCACGATTTTCACCAGGGAGGTCTTCCGGTTGCACGGTTTGCCCAAGGAGATTGTGTCGGATCGGGGGAGTCAGTTTGTGTCCAGGTTCTGGCGCGCCTTTTGTTCCCAGTTGGGGATTCATCTCTCTTTCTCCTCGGCTTACCACCCTCAGTCCAATGGGGCCGCAGAACGATCCAATCAGGCCTTGGAGCAATTCCTTCGTTGCTATGTCTCCGATCACCAAGACAATTGGGTTGACCTCCTGCCTTGGGCTGAGTTTGCCAGGAACACGGCGGTGAACTCTTCCTCTGGGACGTCTCCCTTCATGGCCAATTATGGGTTCCAACCTGCCGTGTTACCGGAGGTATTCTCTCCTTTCCGTCCTACGTGCTTCTTGGGTACAGATCCAGAGGTCCCTTGAGGTCTCTGCGCAGCGCCAGAGACTCCAGGCTGATCGCAGACGACATGTGCTGGCGGCCATCTTGGTTTCTGGGTTTCTTGTAGCCTCCCACCCTGCGGCTTCTCCTTCCCACTGGGAGGAGCTGGATGCCTAGCTCATATATATAGGAGGTCTGTGGCTTCAGTTCCTTGCTTGGTCCTCCTGTGTTCACATGCTTCTAAGACTGCTGCTGCTTCTGGTTCCTGATCCTGGCCTCGTCTGACTACCCCGCTGGTTCCTGATCCTGGCTTCGTCTGACTACCCTGCTGGTTCCTGATCCAGGCTTCGTCTGACTACCCCTCTGGTTCCTGACCTCTGGCTACGCAAGACCCTGCTTCGGTTTAGCCATCCGTTGGGACTTTTGCTTACAGCTTGATTTTCAATAAAGCCTTCTTATTTCCACTTATCTCTTGTTGTACGTCTGGTTCATGGTTCCATGACAGGGTGGAGGAAGAAACCTTCAATGACATCAACAAGACATGGCTAGCTTGGTATCCAACCTTGTGCAAATGGGAAGTTTGCGGTTGGGCAAATGGACTGTTTGCGGTTGTTTGCGGTGCATTAAAAGGGGAGTTTGGTCTGTCAATGTCTGTGAAGCGGGCGTAACCCTTACGCTACCTGATTGATACAACATCATACCTGATCATATACACACACTGGATGTTTTAAACCACGTTGTTCAAAAAAACATTTGGATTGTTAGGTGATTTATGCCCTTTATGGATTAAAATCCAATTCTGCGTCAACTATGTAATTTTCCATGGGAGTTTTGCCATGGATCCCCCTCCGGCATGCCACAGTCCAGGTGTTAGTCCCCTTGAAACAACTTTTCCATCACTATTGTGGCCAGAAAGAGTCCCTGTGGGTTTTAAAATTCGCCTGTCTATAGAAGTCAATGGCGGTTCGCCCGTTCACGAACATTTGTAGAAATTTGCGTTCGCGAACGGAAAATTTTATGTTCGTGACATTTTTTTAGCAGACAAATGCTAAATTTCCAGACAGGGCGGTGGCGCGGACATACAGTCTTTCCCGCACTTTTAGCAGAAGGCGCCAATTCTTCCCGCCAGCAAAGTACAAAGATGACGCAGAAATAATAAATCCAGTCAGTTTCTTCAGGCGGCCATCTTTGAGCAGAAAACGCTGTCTATTCACTGACAGAAAGCGGTGGCTAAATAGGCAGCAAACAGTCCGTGCAATATACAGTTTTCACACCGCTAATTATTACAGTTCTTTGGCCCAGCAATTTCAAATAAATAATTAGAGCTGGTCACTTTAAGGGCAAATAATGGCACACAGTTTATAGTCCTCAATGGCGCAGGAATGATCGTATCCTGTTCGTGATGCCAATTTATGCAGCACGCCAGACCTGCAGGGTATTGTGAAGTGAGGTCACGGTTATGGGCAAACAAGGGTTACTCACTGTTTGCAAGAGAACCCTGGACAGGCATGCGGCAGTGAAGGAGAGGCTGACACAAAGTTCCTCTGGGGCACACTCTGTATGTAGGGACCAGGCCTGATGGTGGTCGAGGTGCCCTGGATGTTGCAGGTGTTTTGAGTGCCTGGGGCAAGGTCCCTTTAAGGATCGTGACGCCAGTGCCTGTAACGGTGGCACACCGATTTCTAGTTGCAATAAGTGAGGTACACAGATGGTATGATGAACCAAACTTTGCTTTACTGAAGAGCAGTCCAACTTTGTACAATAAGTTGGCAATACAGTCCCTTGCATCAAGTGCTTCACAAGCAGGCTTATTTCAATACTGGCAGGTATAATCTTGCAAGTAGAGATGTCGCGAACATAAAATTTTCCGTTCGCGAATGGTGAACGCGAATTTCTACAAATGTTCGCGAACCGGGTGAACCGCCATTGACTTTTATAGGCAGGCGAATTTTAAAACCCACAGGGACTCTTTCTGGCCACAATAGTATGGAAAAGTTGTTTCAAGGGGACTAACACCTGGACTGTGGCATGCCGCAGGGGGATCCATGGCAAAACTCCCATGGAAAATTACATAGTTAACGCAGAGTTGGATTTTAATCCATAAAGGTCATAAATTACCTAACAATCCAAATTATTTTTTTGAACAACGTGGTTTAAAACATCCAGTGTGTGTATACGATCAGGTATGATGTTGTATCGATCAGGTAGTGTAAGGGTTACACCCGCTTCACAGACATTGACAGACCAAACTCCCCTTTTAATGCACCGCAAACAACCGCAAACAGTCCATTTGCCCAAGGTTGGATACCAAGCTAGCCATGTCCCGTTGATGTCATTGAAGGTTTCTTCCTCCACCCAGCCACGTACAACACCAAGGGTCCCAGAAAGGTGAATTGAATTGATTTTTCGAATGGGGAGATAGTTAAAAAAACGCTGGCTCCCTCCCCTTTGTTTGAATCCACAGTCACTGCGTCTGTGCCGTGCAATTTACTGTCCCACCCGATATGAGTGCTTGCAAATGTGATTAGATCACAGAAAAATGTTAAATATAATTTTTTTTAATGCAAGGTATTTGGGTGAATGACACCCTTTAAAGGTATGAGTGCAGGCCTAGCCACTAGCCAGTGGCCACAATACAGTCTGTGTGGGCCTGACACACACGGGCTTGCAAATGTGATTAGATCACAGAAATTTATTTTAAATAGAATTTCTTTTTTCTGCAAGGTATTTGAGTGAATGACACCCTGTAACGGTATGAGTGCAGGTCTAACCACTAGCAGTATACAGTATGTGTGGGCCTTACACACACGGGCTTGCAAATGTGATTATGTCACAGAAATTTTTTTAATTGAATTTTTTTTTCCTGCAAGGTATTTGGGTGAATGACACCCTGTAACGGTATGAGTGCAGGCCTAGCCACTAGCCAGTGGGCACAATACAGTATGTGTGGGCCTGACACACACGGGCTTGCAAATGTGATTATGTCACAGAAAAATATTAGATATTTTTTTTATCTGCAAGGTATTTTCTGTCACACCCTGTATGAATGGTGTGCACTGTGCACACAGTGCTGTCTATGACTGAGCCTGCAGCCTCTCACACACCGGCAGCCAGGCAACTGCAATATATATATATGAAAAAAAAAAAAAAAAGCAGACTGATGTACCAGCCCTGAAAAGGGCTTTTTTGGGGTGCTGTCAGGAGTCTGTGGACACAGAACAATGCCCTAGCTAACGCTTTCCCTATTAAATCAGCAGCAGCAGCACTGTCCCTCCTCTCACTATGAATGCAGTTTCTGAATGAATCTAAAATGGATGCTGTCCAGGAGGTGGGAGGGTCTGGGAGGGAGGGTCTGCTGCTGATTGGCTGGAATGTGTCTGCTGACTGTGAGGTACAGGGTCAAAGTTTACTCAATGATGATGTATAGGGGCGGACCGAACATCGCATATGTTCGCCCGCAGCGGCGAACGCGAACAAGCTATGTTCTCCGGGAACTATTCACCGGCGAATAGTTTGGGACATCACTACTTGCAAGATACTCAGAGGGTAATAATAATATACACTCAGACCAGGCTGTACCTTCTCCTCAGAAATAGTGTACACTGTTCCTAGAACTCCTGTCTGGTTTTCTATCCCAAGGCCCGGACGCCCAAATGCTGGCTTTTATCCTTGGAAAAAGTTTCTTCCTGTATTTATCCTTGCTCTATATTTATAATTCCTCTGCCCTTCAGCTTACTTGAGTTTAGCTGGATACACTGGCTCTGCTTGGCTTGAGGGTACTGCAGGTTTCTCCCAGGAGGCACAGCTCTTCTACTGGGGTTGATTCTTCTGGGCTAACTGGTCTCAGGATACTTCAGGCAGGCTATGATTCTTCACTAGCCTCCTGGTGGCAACTAGAAGCCTGGACTATCTAGCTGCATGTCAGGAGGAGGCCCTCAGAATATCCCTGGCTGGTGCCTTCTAACTTCTGTCTCCACAGACTCCTGACTACAGACTAACTCCTCCCTGTCTGGGCCTGAACACTTATACTAGGGGCTCCCTATCTCCCTCTAGTGTCTAGGATGCTACACTACACCCCAATAGGCCTGCTGTACATGTCACAGGGGAACAATACATATAAAAACCCCATAGAAAATATATTAAAATGCATAGTTAAATATAATGCCACTGTCCCTCAGGAGTAAGAGTACCACGTGGCCCAATTGATCCTTGTGTAGTGCCCACCCCTACCTAGTGGGACACTACATCTCCACAGTAACCAAAATCCGCCCACTGACACAGAAGACTTGCCTGTGTCAACAAAGAAAAATGTAAAAGTCAGGACCGCTGGAGGGAATGTAACAGATCCTGGAAATTGTGGGAACTATATGGAGGGTCCTGGAGACATATTACTGGATGTAAACACAGCTGCTAATAATATCCTTATATCAGACGACCTGAAAACTGCAACCTGGTCACAAACAGAACAGGACCGTCCAGAAACAGCAGAGAGATTCCAGGATTATAATCAGGTGTTAAGCAGCAGGACCTTTTTTTCAGGGCGACATTACTGGGTTGTGGAAAGTAGTGGGAAAGCGGAGTGGCTGGTGGGAATGTGTTATCCCAGTATAGACAGGAAAGGAGATCAGTCATACATTGGCGATAATGACAAGTCCTGGTGTCTGCAAAAGGAAAATAATTATTCAGTGATGCATGACAGTCAAGCGATCCAGTTACCTGTCAAAATTTCTAGTGATAAAGTTAGGATATGTCTGGACTATGAGGCCGGGCAGCTGTCCTTTTACCAGCTGTGTGACCCCATTAAGTGCAAACGCAGGCGCAGTGATGCAGAGTGGTAAGTCTTGTATTTTAAGTGTAAGGGCAGGCGCAGTAAGGGATATGCATCCACCAATAAAATAAGTGCAAGCACAGGTGCATTAATGAATGGATATGTTCGGATTGTTCTAAGTTTCTGAGCAGTCGCACCAAGGTGGAGCGATTTGTTAATCAAGGTGTTGGAAAGGAGGGAGAAAGAAAAGAAAAAGAGAAGAAAAAATGTGTTTTACATTTTCTTACATTTTTTTTATTATTAAAAGAAAAATGTTTTTTTTTTTCTTTTTTAAGTACACACGCAGGCGCACTATGAGAGAGGCGCCTGCCCCAGCCACATTCTAAATCCCCGTGCAGTCGCAGAGCCCTGATATAATGGTCTGGTAAGGTAAGGCTTGGTGCAGGGGGCCTGTGCACATCTGACGTATCTGAACACTCCCACATGGATGATGCCAGTGGAGCATCAGAGGCAACTTACAGGCCGTTCATTGGCTACTTGCATCTATCTGATACACCTACCAGTACACTCTAAAGTGATTGGTCTTGGTAACACGCCTCCAAACAGCGTTTCATTCAATTCTGTCCGTTACCCCTGATGAAGCCAGATTAGCTGGCGAAACATGTTGGGGGACACAGAAATATAGTGGCAAATCTGGGGGAGCTGCTCAACCCCTAACACTGTAGCGTGTTTTTCATTGGGGGAGCAGCCCCACCGCATGTGGACCGCAGCAAACGACTATCCCCAGCAAAAAAAATATTTGCATACGGTGGAGGATGTCGGCGCGGTGGTGCATGATGGGCTCCGATATCTTCCTGACAGAAATATATTGGCAAAAGTCTCAGCTTTTAATGTTGGGGGACAGTCTCATGTTTTAGGTTCTGAGATCTTCTTCAGTGTCAGCCTTCAGTAAGATTGCTATAGCAAGCCTTCAACATATTTAGTGTCTGCATGTGGAATCTTCCATGGCGAAATAGATAGTACGATACTACATGTGTCTGTGAATACAGCAATATAGTGTGTGAATGAATGGGATGTGCACCTCAGGCTCACACGCTAGCTAGGACATTACTGCTGAAGTACTGACAGGACATCAGAAAGTTTTAACTTAGTCGTGCTCACATTTATTTCACTCAGGAATCTTAGTAGACTTAATAAAAGTTAAGTTTAATTATCTGGGATAAGAGAGGTCATTAGCCCTAACAGGCCTGAATTGTTTGTTTATAGTAAACCCTTCCCAGATAGGGTCTTGTTATTGTTTATGTGACCCCATCAGACACCTACATACCTTCAATGCCACCTTCACCGAGCCCCTTCATGCTGCATTATGCTTGGGTAACGGTTCCATAAAGATATCAGGCTGGGGCAGCAACTGTGAGGAACCATAACCTAAGAAATCTGGCCAGATACTGCTGCCGAAAACCAAAATATGATTAGGAGAGCTACAGGTCAGTGATCTTACACTGTAGTTGTCCCTATGACTGTAACACGGAACATCTAAAGCAGGAGATGTGGTGATCATACTCTGGATTTCTTGCGTGCAGTTTCCATTTTACAAAGTACATGTAATATTTTCTTGTTAAAACTAGGAGTATGCTGTGGACAAATTTCCTTATAGTTGACATTGATTGTACAACTTTTTGTGATTTTTTTTTTACTTTTAGCATAAAAAATGGAAATGTTCTTTGATGGTATGTATATATATATATATATATATATTATGTAGGAGAGTCCCCGGAATAATAATGGACGGACGATACGTGCCACCAGAGGTCCTGGCCTCGGTGGAGTAAGAACCGGATCATTGCGGTTACAGCGGCGAATGCTGCTGGCGCAGCGTGTCCGGGCCGGTTCTTACTGTTCCCCACGGCCAGCCCAGGTTTTTGGTGGAGCTGGGCCTTTAAGAACCCAGCCTGCTGATGATGGGGGTGGGGTGTGTGTCTTGCTGTGCTGGAGATTTCCACAGACAGAGTGAGTGCTGGTGAAGGAGAGTGTGGGCGCAGCACACACTGAAGGATAGCCCTGGGACCTGTGGTGCTACGAGCCGAAGGGGCTCTGGCCTGAGGGAGACAAAGGCAGATAGCCTAGAAGCCTGCAGAACTGCTGTGGTCTGTCCAAAACAAGGTGACTCAAACCTGCTGTTTATTTTCTATGGAAGGACTTTTGTTTTATGCACTATGTGGATATGCACCTGTGTGGTCTGCACATTGCCTGTTATGCCGTTGGTGTGAATAAAGTCACAGTGTATCACAAAGACTGTCTATGATTGCCTCAATACTGCCGCCGCTACCGTAGCCTACCACGAGCACATCCCCACAATTGGTGGAGGATGCGGGCATTCCTGCAGTGAGGCAGGCCTGAGGCAAAAGTTGTGTTGGACTGCATGTCATATATCAGGCCTGCAAGTTTTATGGTTCCTGACAAGATGGAGGAGGCCATTAAGCACCTGATTCAGAGTAATGTACAGCAGCAACAGGCATTGCAGGCTCAGAAGGAAAGACATGATGAGGCTATGTGTGCACAGCAGCAAACAAACAATCTCCTAATGCAGCAGCTGGTAGCCATGCAAGAGTCGGTGCGAACATCCCTGCAAGGAGTTTCAACTGCAACAACCCCGACGGTGTCTACCGCCAGGGACAAAGTCCGATCCGCCCTGAGGAAAATGGATCCGGGAGATGATATAGAGGCATTCCTGATGATATTCGAAAGAACCGCGGAGCAAGAGAGGCTGCCGTTGGAGCAGTGGGCCGAGGTGGTGGCGCCTTTTCTGGTGGGGGACGCACAAAAGGCCTATTTTGACCTCAGCTGCGATGAGGCCAAGGACTATGAGAGGCTAAAAACTGAGGTGTTGGCCAGGTTGGGGGTAAACACCTATGTGCGAGCGCACAGGGTGTATCAGTGGGTGTTTGCCGAGTCCCGACCCGCCCGGTCACAAGCCTATGACTTACTTCACCTAGTAAAAAAATGGCTTCAGCCTGAAATATTGAGCACCTCTCAGATGGTTGAAAGGGTCGTGGTCGACAGGTTCGTGCGTACCCTCCCGAGAGCCATACAGCGCTGGGTGGGACAAGGCGATCCAGGCAACCTGGAACAACTGGTTAGCCTGGTGGAGAGGTATATGGCCACTCAGGATTTGGTGCGGGACTCAGCGGTACTACCGAAGTCACGTCAGCCCCCGTTGCCGACCCGGGATCCTGAAAAAGGGATCCCACCACATAAGGAGGGGAGTGGATCTCCAGTCCGTGGGAGGAATACCCTGGGGAGGAGGGAGGCTGCGAGGATCAGATGTTGGCATTGTCAGGACTGGGGACATGTGGCATCCAACTGCCCTAGGGCATCCGAACCCATGGACTGCGGGTTCGCTCGCCGGTCCTCTTTTTATGCCCAACCGGTGTATATAGCTGACCCCCTGCTGGCGGCGGACAACCCTCCGGTGTGTGATGTCGTTGTTAATGGACACTCCGTGCAGGCCCTGCTGGACTCTGGGAGCCTGGTAACTCTGGTCCATGAGTCGCTGGTAACGGAAAAACTCCCAGAAAGGCGGACCCTTACCATTGTCTGTATACATGGGGATCGCAGGGAGTATCCCACCACTAAGGTTACCCTGGCAGTGGGTGGAAAGGAGGTACCACATGTCGTCGGGGTGGGGAGACGGCTCCCTTATGCCGCAATATTGGGGAGGGACTTTCCCCTGTTCTGGACTTTGTGGAGGAACGGGTTGCCTACCTATGGGGAAGGAAAATGTCCAGGTCCCGAGCCCGAGGACCCCGAGGCAGGGACCCCAGCTGTAGGGGTCACCGTAGAGGAGGTAGAGTGTAACCCTGACCGGTTTCCCCTAGAAGTATTGGCGGGTGAGACAGTAGAAAGTTCGTCCATCCTGGATCTGGAGGTACCCCGAGAAACCTTCGGGACCGCACAGCTCCAGGATTCGACGTTATTGCGGGCTAGAGAAGGTGTGTCGGTGGTTAATGGTGTTGCCCAGCGTCCCGGCGCCGATACCGTATTTCCTCACCTGGCCTATAACCAGGACCTGTTATATAGGGTAGACAAGGTGAGGCAGGAGGTGGTGGAACAACTGGTGGTGCCCCAGCCTTACCGGCGAATGGTCTTGGATTTAGCGCATGCGCATGTGTTGGGTGGTCATCTAGGGGTTAAGAAAACGCTGGAGCGAATTCTACAACGGTTCTATTGGCCTGGGATATATGAGGAAGTCCGGAGGTTCTGTCAGTCCTGTCCAGTGTGTCAGCTGACTAGCCCCCAACCTCACTATCGCAGTCCACTGGTACCTATGCCCATTATAGAGGTGCCCTTCGAAAGGATCGCCATGGATCTGGTAGGCCCCATTATTAAGTCAGCCCGAGGTCACCAACACATCCTGGTAGTGTTAGACTATGCCACTCGCTATCCGGAGGCGGTCCCATTGCGCCATACGTCGGCCAAGGTAATAGCTAAAGAGCTCATGAGTATGTTTGCCCGGGTGGGGATACCAAAGGAGATTCTGACGGACCAGGGGACACCCTTTATGTCCAAAGTAACAAAGGAATTGTGTAAGCTATTAAATATTAAACACCTGCACACGTCCGTCTACCATCCCCAAACCGATGGGTTAGTAGAACGGTTTAATAAGACCCTGAAGTCCATGCTAAAAAGAGTCGTGGCTAAGGACGGGAGGGATTGGGACTTACTGTTGCCCTATGTTTTGTTTGCGGTACGGGAGGTGCCCCAGGCGTCCACGGGGTTCTCGCCCTTTGAGTTGTTATATGGGCGACATCCCCGTGGGCTACTGGATATCGCTAAGGAAGCATGGGAGCAACAGCCTACGCCTCATAAAAGTGTGATAGAGCACATAGGAAAAATGCAGGACCGAATAGGGGTCGTGTTGCCGATCGTCCGTGAGCACATGGAAGCGGCACAACTGGCCCAGAGTCGGGTATATAACCGAACCGCCCGGGTAAGGACATTTCACCCGGGGGACCGAGTTCTTGTACTCGTGCCCACGGTCGAGAGTAAATTCTTGGCCCGGTGGCAAGGACCCTATGAAGTTAAGGAGAAGGTGGGCCCAGTTGATTACAGGATATACCAGCCAGGGAGGCGGAAGCCCGAACAGGTATATCATGTGAATCTACTAAAACCTTGGAGAGACAGAGAGAATTTGTTTGCAGACAGCCCGCCCTCTGTCGGGACGTCAGGGAGTGACCCGGGGTCATCAGGTGTTCCGGAGAGCGCCGCTGGGGTGACGATAGGGGACGGACTGTCGACCAAACAAGCACAAGAGGTGAAAGAATTTGTTAGTCGGAATAGGGACGTATTCTCTGACCTTCCTGGACGTACCACCTTGATCGAGCATGACATTATCACCGAGCCCCGGGTGAAAGTCCGCCTAAGACCATACCGAGTACCGGAGGCTCGGCGACAGGCCATTTCGCAGGAGGTAAGATCGATGCTACGTCTAGGGGTCATAGAAGAGTCAAAGAGCGAGTGGGCTAGCCCGATTGTCCTTATTCCCAAACCGGATGGTTCATTACGGTTCTGTAATGATTTTAGGAAATTGAATGAGGTATCCCATGCCTCGGGTAGACGAGTTGATAGAGCGGCTGGGAAAAGCCCGGTATTTTTCGATCCTAGATCTCACGAAGGGCTACTGGCAGGTACCTCTGACGGAGGCGGCAAAGGAGAAGACGGCCTTTGTCACCCCGGAGGGGCTTTTTCAGTATAGGGTGTTGCCTTTTGGGTTACATGGCGCTCCGGCTACGTTCCAGCGTCTGATGGATGTCGTCCTCAAGCCCCATCACCAGTATACATCCGCGTATCTGGATGATATAGTCGTGTTTAGCCCAGACTGGGAGGGTCATTTGTCAAAACTTCAGGCAGTGATAGATTCTCTAAGGAAGGCGGGGTTAACTGCCAACCCAAAAAAATGCTCGGTGGGACTAGAGGAAGCTCGCTATTTGGGGTATGTGATTGGACGCGGAGTCATTAGGCCCCAAGTAAATAAAGTTGAAGCAATCCGGAATTGGCCCAGGCCTCGTACGTCCAAGCAAGTACGGTCATTTTTGGGCCTGATTGGGTACTACATGAGGTTCATTCCCCATTTTGCCACCTTGGCAGCCCCGTTAACCGGCCTCTTGAAGGGTAGAAAGTCGGTGATGGTTCGCTGGGGGGAGAAGGAGGAGGAGGCGTTCTCCCGTTTGAAGTCGGCCCTATGTGAGTCCCCAGTTCTGGTGACGCCCGACTTCAAGCGGGAGTTTGTAGTTCAAACAGATGCCTCGGGAGTAGGACTAGGGGCTGTGCTTTCCCAAGAGCTCAACGGGGAAGAGCACCCCGTGGTTTTTCTAAGCCGCAAGCTTACCCCAGCAGAAACCCGGTATAGCATTGTGGAGAGAGAGTGCCTCGCCATCAAGTGGGCACTCGAGTCTCTCAGATATTACCTTCTGGGGAGAAGGTTCCGTCTGGTGACCGACCACTCCCCTCTCCAGTGGATGAGTCGGGCTAAGGAGGGGAGCGCTCGGGTTACCAGGTGGTTCTTGTCCCTCCAAAACTTTAAGTTCACTGTTGAGCACAGGGCCGGCCGCTTACAGGGGAACGCAGATGCCCTGTCCCGGGTACACTGCTGTGCGTGTGTTCACCCCCTCAGGCTTGAACGGTATGTTCAAGCCCTCAGGGGTGAACAAAGGGGGGGGATATGTAGGAGAGTCCCCGGAATAATAATGGACGGACGATACGTGCCACCAGAGGTCCTGGCCTCGGTGGAGTAAGAACCGGATCATTGCGGTTACAGCGGCGAATGCTGCTGGCGCAGCGTGTCCGGGCCGGTTCTTACTGTTCCCCACGGCCAGCCCAGGTTTTTGGTGGAGCTGGGCCTTTAAGAACCCAGCCTGCTGATGATGGGGGTGGGGTGTGTGTCTTGCTGTGCTGGAGATTTCCACAGACAGAGTGAGTGCTGGTGAAGGAGAGTGTGGGCGCAGCACACACTGAAGGATAGCCCTGGGACCTGTGGTGCTACGAGCCGAAGGGGCTCTGGCCTGAGGGAGACAAAGGCAGATAGCCTAGAAGCCTGCAGAACTGCTGTGGTCTGTCCAAAACAAGGTGACTCAAACCTGCTGTTTATTTTCTATGGAAGGACTTTTGTTTTATGCACTATGTGGATATGCACCTGTGTGGTCTGCACATTGCCTGTTATGCCGTTGGTGTGAATAAAGTCACAGTGTATCACAAAGACTGTCTATGATTGCCTCAATACTGCCGCCGCTACCGTAGCCTACCACGAGCACATCCCCACAATATATATATATATTTATGTATATATATAATACAAAACTTAATAAAAAAGAGTAACAAGGAAACTTCAGAATCAGACAGTGGAATTTAAATAAGGGTTTTCCCAGGGTTATTATAGGTTTTAAGATGCTCACCTTTCCCATACATTTTATTATTAAACCTTTAAGCCTTTTATTTTTAAACCTAAAGTTTTAAATCCTATCTATGTAAGAAATTTGTCTACCAAATACTATTTTTATATTTTTAAGGTGAAAACAAAGAAGATAAACCAGTGCAGTTATATAAATTTTCTGTCATAATTGCCTGGGACATAGCTTGAAGTCACACTGTGGACCTCTAATTTAATTAATTTTTCTGACACTTGTCGATTTAACCACTTCAGCATCCCTAGCTGAAACACCCTTAATGACCAGGCCACTTTTTACACTTCTGCACTACACTACTTTCACCGTTTATTGCTCGGTCAAATGAATTTTACCTCCTTTTCTTCTCACTAATAGAGCTTTCATTTGGTGGTATTTCATTGCTGCTATCTTTACTTTTTTTTGTTATTAATAGAAATGTAACAAAATTTTTGCAAAAAAATGAAATTTTTCACTTTCAGTTGTAAATTTTTTTTTAAAAAAAACGACATCCATATATATGGTTTGGGTAAAAGTTATAGCCTTTACAAACTATGGTACAAAAATGTGAATTTCTGCTTTTTGAAACAGCTCTGACTTTCTGAGCACCTGTCATGTTTCCTGAGGTTCTACTATGCCCAGACAGTAGAAAAACCCCACAAATGAACCCATTTCGGAAAGTAGACACCCTAAGGTATTCGCTGATGGGCATAGTGAGTTCATAGAACTTTTTATTTTTTTGTCACAAGTTAGCGGAAAGTGATGATTATTATTTTTTTTTCCTTACAAAGTCTCATATTCCACTAACTTGTGACAAAAAATAAAAACTTCCATGAACTCACTATGCCCATCATGAAATACCTTGGGGTGTCTTCTTTTCAAAATGGGGTCACTTGTCGGGTAGTTATACTGCCCTGGCTTTTTAGGGGCCCAAATTGGTGCGAAGTAGTTTGAAATTAAAATCCTTAAAAAATGGCCTGTGAAATCCGAAAGGTGCTCTTTGGAATGTGGGCCCCTTTGCCCACCTAGGCTGCAAAAAAGTGTCACACATGTGGTATCGCCGTTGTGGCGAAACCAAACTCGCCACGGTGTTTTGGAGGGGGCTGTTTGCCAGCCTCCTGCCCCAGGATTACGGCCCTTTGAGATACTTTTGCTAACTTTTAAACCCCTGAACCTATTCAAGTGAATTTTGGATAGGTTTGTCCCCAAGTTGTACTGTTTAAATTGATGTAAGTTATATGTATGGACAATGTAACCTCACAAAGTTGTAACAATTTATAATAAGTGTAACTTGTCCCATTGTCCCATTGTGTGTTTAAATGGGGATGTCTGCCCTATCAACTTTCGAATGTACTTTCTACGCCTACCATGGTGACCACTGCTTGACCTTCAACACGGAGCATTGTCTCGTTATTGGGGGTATTCCCTGTATGCTGTTAGAGACTGATTGCCAGGAGTGTAAGCTGATGTGATGCTTTTCCTGTTCGTCTGCTGGCAGCTATTCGCGAGGTTCCAGTTTGGAGTGCTATTTTGTATCCAGTTCGGGAGTTTGGTGTTCTGCAGTAGCTGTGCCTGTCTCTCAGAAAGGGGCATATCGCCTAAACGGATCTTAACCCCTTGTCTGCTGAAACGGTCCGTTACAGCCGTACTCAGGACAAGTTGGGGAATGTGTTTTGGGGTGTCATTTTACATATACCCATGCTAGGTGAGATAAATATCTTGGTCAAATGCCAACTTTGTATAAAAAATGGGAAAAGTTGTCCTTTGCCGAGATATTTCTCTCACCCAGCATGGGTATATGTAAAATGACACCCCAAAACATATTCCCCGACTTCTCCTGAGTACGGCGATACCACATGTGTGACACTTTTTTGCAGCCTAGGTGGGCAAAGGGGCCCACATTCCAAAGAGCACCTTTCGGATTTCACCAGTCATTTTTTACAGATTTTGATTTCAAACTACTTTGCAAGCATTTGGGCCCCTAAAATGCCAGGGCAGTATAACTACCCCACAAGTGACCCCATTTTGGAAAGAAGACACCACAAGGTATTTCGTGATGGGCATAGTGAGTTCATGGAAGTTTTTATTTTTTGTCACAAGTTAGTGGAATATGAGACTTTGTAAGAAAAAAAAATCATCATTTTCCGCTAACTTGTGACAAAAAATAAAAACTTCTATGAACTCACTATGCCCATCAGCGAATACATTAGGGTGTCTACTTTCCGAAATGGGGTCATTTGTGGGGATTTTATACTGTCTGGCCATTGTAGAACCTCAGGAAACATGACAGATGCTCAGAAAGTCAGAGCTGCTTCAAAATGCGGAAATTCACATTTTTGTCCATTAGTTTGTAAACGCTATAACTTTTGCGCAAACCAATAAATATACACTTATTGAATTTTTTTATCAAAGACATGTAGAACAATAAATTTAGAGAAAAATGTATATATAAATGTAAGTTTTTTAAAAACAAATTTACAACTAAAAGTGAAAAATGTCATTTTTCCACCCCAAATTTTGGTAAATAAAAAAAGTAAAAATGTCAGCAGCAATGAAATACCACCAAATGAAAGCTCTATTAGTCAGAAGAAAAGGAGGTAAAATTCAGTTGGGTGGTAAGTTGTATGACCGAGCAATAAATTGTGAAAGTAGTGTTGTGCAGAATTGTAAAAAGTGGTCTGGTCATTAAGAATGTTTAAGCTAGGGGAGCTGAGCTGGTTTAATGCAGCGGTCGGTAGCCACCCATGACATCAATGGAGTTAACAGTAGTGATGGCCGGGACAGTTAGCAAATGCGCGTTCGCAATCAAATATTTAATATATAAAAATCATAATTTTCCACTAACTTGTGACAAAAAATAAAAAGTTCTAGGAACTCGCCATGCCCCTCACAAAATACCTTGGGGTTTCTTCTTTCCAAAATGGGGTCATTTGTGGGGTAGTTATACTGCCCTGGCATTTTAGGGGCCCATATGCGTGAGAAGTAGTTTGAAATCAAAATCTGTAAAAAATGCCCTGTGAAATCCTAAAGGTGCTCTTTGGAATGTGGGCCCATTTGCCTACCTAGGCTGCAAAAAAGTGTCACACATGTGGTATCGCCATACTTAGGAGAAATTGGGGAATGTGTTTTGGGGTGTCATTTTACATATACCCATGCTGGGTGAGAGAAATATCTCGGCAAAAGACAACTTTTCCAATTTCTTTATACAAAGGTGGCATTTGACCAAGATATTTCTCTCACCCAGCATGCGTATATGTAAAATGACACCCCAAAACACATTCCCCAACTTCTCCTGAGTACGGCGATATTACATGTGTGACACTTTTTTGCAGCCTAGATGCGCAAAGGTGCCCAAATTCCTTTTAGGAGGGCATTTTTAGACATTTGGATCCCAGACTTCTTCTCACACTTTAGGGCCCCTAAAAAGCCAGGGCAGTATAAATACCCCACATGTGACCCCATTTTGGAAAGAAGACACCCCAAGGTATTTAATGAGGGGCCTGGCGAGTTCATAGAAATTTGTTTTTTTTGGCACAAGTTAGCAGAAATTTTTTTTTTTTTTTTTTTTTTTTGCTCACAAAGTCTCACTTTCCGCTAACTTGGGACAAAAATTTCAATCTTTCATGGACTCAATATGCCCCTCAGCGAATACATTGGGGTGTCTTCTTTCTAAAATGGGGTCATTTGTGGGGTATTTGTACTGCCCTGGCATTTGAGGGTCTCCGCAATCATTACATGTATGGCCAGCATTAGGAGTTTCTGCTATTCTCCTTATATTGAGCATACAGGTAATGAGATTTTTTTTTTTTCCGTTCAGCATCTGGGCTGAAAAATTTAAAAAAATCTCTGCCCCAGAAAAAAAGGAGAGGAAAGGTATCTGCCAGGACATAGGAGCTCCGCCCAACATCCATACCCACTTAGCTCGTATGCGGAGCCAACATCTGGTCATTGAAGTCCACCCTCTCCCTTTTCAATGACACTGGTTGCTCGCTCAATTTGGATTGTCGTGTCTGCGTGAATGGAGGAGAGCATGTAAATGTCACGCTTGTCTCTCCATTTCACCGCAAGCAGTTCTTGGTTACACAAGGCAGCCCTCTCCCCCCTTGCAAGATGGGTGGTAACGAGCCGTTGGGGGAAGCCCGCGCGACTAGTTTGTGCGGTGCCACAGCAGCCAATCTGTTCTAGAAACAAATGCCTGAAGAGGGCCACACTTGTGTAGAAATTGTCCACATAAAGATGGTACCCCTTGCCAAATAAGGGTGACACCAAGTCCCAGACTGTCTTCCCACTGCTCCCCAGGTAGTCGGGGCAACCGACCGGCTCCAGTGTCTGATCTTTTCCCTCATAAATCCGAAATTTGTGGGTATAGCCTGTGGCCCTTTCACAGAGCTTATACAATTTTACCCCATACCGGGCGCGCTTGCTTGGGATGTATTGTTTGAAGCCAAGGCGCCCGGTAAAATGTATTAGGGACTATGCAGATGTTTTGCTCAGGGGTATACAAATCTGCAAATTTCTGGTTGAAGTGGTCTATGAGGGGCCGAATTTTGTGGAGCCGGTCAAAAGCTGGATGGCCTCTGGGACGGGAGGTGGTGTTGTCGCTAAAGTGCAGGAAACGCAGGATGGTCTCAAATCGTGTCCTGGACATAGCAGCAGAGAACATGGGCATGTGATGAATTGGGTTCGTGGACCAATATGACCGCAATTCATGCTTTTTGGTTAGACCCATGTTGAGGAGAAGGCCCAGAAAAATTTTAATTTCGCAAACTTGGACTGGTTTCCACCGGAAAGGCTGGGCATAAAAGCTTCCCGGGTTAGCGGATATAAATTGAGTGGCATACCGGTTTGTTTCTGCCACAACTAAGTCCAAGAGCTCCGCAGTCAAGAACAGCTCAAAAAATCCCAGGGCCAAACCGATCTGAGCTGTCTCAACCTGAACTCCAGACTGGGCGGTGAAAGGGGGAACTACAGGTGCGGCTGAAGTTGGGGACTGCCAATCAGGGTTTGCCAGCACCTCAGGGATTCTAGGGGCTCTACGGGCCTGTTTGTGCGGTGGCTGCGACGGGGTAACTACTGCACGTGCCACCGTACCAGCTTCAACTGCCCTTCTGGTGCTCGCCACTTCACCATGTTGTACGGCAGTGCTGGTACTAGGTCCAGGATGTGCTGCGCTGCTGGTGTATGCCTCACCACGTAATCCGACAGCGCCAGCCCCACTCTGCTACCCTTGAAGCGGATTCTGCGCAACCTGCGGTCTAGTGACACGGGGCCGGGTACGCCTGGTGCTATCAGGGACCTCAACCTCCTCGTCCGAACTTTGAGTCAGACTGCCACTGCTTTCTACAGGTTCATATTCTGACCCGCTAGATTCATCAGATGAGGGTTCCCATTCCTCATCCGACTGGGTCAGAAGCCTGTAGGCCTTTTCAGAAGAATACTCCTTGTTTGAGATTTGGGCTACTAAATTTAGGGGTATTCCCTGAGACTACCCAAGAAAAAAAGCAAGCCTGTCTTACAAATGGGAGGCTAGCGAAGTACCGCTGCGGTTGATACAAAATATCAAAACTAATTTTTTTATCGCCGCAGCGCGTGTAAAGTGATTGTGCAGTGATCAAAAAAATAATAATTTTGTCACTGCAGCAGGGTGGGCGTGGGTGAACGCACGTGTGGGCGACCGATCAGGCCTGATCGGGCAAAAACAGTGTTTTGGGTGGAGGGTGAACTAAGGTGACACTAATACTATTATAGATCTCACTGTGATCAGTTTTGATCACTTACAGATACTATAAAAGTACAAATGCTGATTAGCGATACGCTAATCAGCGAATAAGTGACTGCGGTGCAGTGGGCTGGGCGCTAACTGATCCCTAAACTACCTAACTAAGGGACCTAAACTATCCCTAAAACCTAACAGTCAATACCAGTGAAAAAAAAAAGTGACAGTTTACACTGATCACTTTTCTCCCTTTCACTAGTGATTGACAGGGGCAAGAAGGGGTGATCAATGGGTTAATTGGGGTGCAGGGGGGTGATCTGGGGCTATGTGTGGTGTTTGGTGCTACTCACTGTGATGCCTGCTCCTCTGCTGAGACCAACCGACGAAAATGACCAGCAGAGGAGCAGGGAAGCCATTTAACACATTATATTTACAAATATAATGTGTTAGATGGCTTCTGATTTAAGATTTTAAAAATCGCCCGACTGCCAGCAACGATCATTGGCTGGCAGGCTGGTGACGAAATTGTGCTTGAAGTTTTGCCGGCCCGCGATGCGCATGCGCGGGCCGGCTCAGACCGAAATCTCGCGTCTCGCGAGATGACGCACGGATGCATCCAGGAGGAATGAATCGACCGCGTCCAGGACGCATCCGTGCGTTACGCGGTCCAGAGGAGGTTAAAGGGGTTTCCTGACCACAATTAAAAATTTAATGTAGGTAGGTGTTTAAAAAAAAAATATATAAACACCACTCATCTTTTGAAAGTCCTACCAACTGTTCTCAGGTTTTCACTGGACCAGAAGTGACGATTTTACATTCCCAGTCACTTGACTAATGCATTTTGGTTGGACAACCCAAGTTTTGTTGAGTACAAGTAACAGACTAGTAGTAGACTAGTGTCAACTAGACAACAGTTTAAAGGGTGCTGTCACTTAAAGGTGCATTAGACACCCTGATCACACAGATGTTTGTCGGGAGGGAGGGAAGCATTCCTTGGCGGCATTTGCCGGCTCACTAGCTGAGGAGATCTCCTCAGCAACATGAGGAGAAGCAATAGCTATGCCATCGCTGGTCCCCATGCTTTATAGTGGTTTGCCAGCGGCAGATGGTAACTAGACAGCACGATCTTCTGCCTCCAAATCCTGATCTTTCACCATGCTGAAAGATGTGGATTACCCGATGAACGAACGTTTGCTTGTTCATAGTGCAATCGTGGGCAGTATTAGCCTGCAAATGCTCGTTAGCGATCATCGGACAGAAAGTCTGCCCGTCTAATATACCCTATAGTATGGTTGAAAAAAGACATGCAGTGCCTTGAAAAAGTATTCATACCCTTTGAACTTTTCCACATCTTTCACATTACACCCACAAACTTAAATCTATATTATGGGGATTTTATTTGATAGACCAACACAAAGTAGCAAGTATATATGAAGTGAAATATTAATAATAAAAAATCTGAAAAGTGTGGTGTGCATTTGTATTGCTCTGCGTTGGGGGGGGTCAAACAGGGCAATTGCCCAGGGCCCCTAAGCCTAAATGGGGAGCTGTCCAAACACGTGGAAAAGAGCTGGTGGCCGCACCTGAGAAGGGCACACTGTAGCCCGCAGGGTCCTTATACTGTAGTGAGGAGCTGGGTGCTGCATCTATAGCAGACATAACCTGATAGGTAAAGCTGGACAGTCCAGACCAGGGACTAACATGAGGGGAGGCAGCCTGCAGAGAATATACAGGACCTCTACTCTGACCCCCCCCCCCCCCCCCCCACTGTATCTAATACTTGTCTATCTCACAAATATCTTTATTTCTGCATCCTCTATTAGCCCATATATATTTATCATCTGTATTTCTCCTATCACCTATCTATCTATCTATCTATCTATCTATCCGTCTATGTCTAAAATTATGGAAGAAAGGCAGCATTCTGACTTCAGTGAAACAAGTGGGTTACTTTATTCACCCAACACTCAATGCCATTACGTGTTTGGGTGAATTAAGAAATCCACATTTTTTTTTCATTTTTACTTGCATGTTTATTTTATTTTTTTCATATTTATTTCTATTCGTTATTTACTTTTTTACTTTGATTGCAGAGAACACATTATCTCCATGTCCCTGCTGTCTCTATATACAGAGCTGGTAACAGTGACTACTTTCAGGTGTTTTCTGATAATTTAAGAGAGTTAAGCAGGTCTCCTGGCACACTTAGGGCTCATGCACACAAACGTGTGCCGACCATTGCGTGCAATGGGGGCTGCAATTTGCGGTACCCAATGCACGGGCACCATCCATGCGGTTGCCACAGACGGATCCAGACCCAAACTTGAATGGGTCCATGATCCGTCCACACTGCAAAAAAATAGAACATCTTCAATTTTTTTGTGGTGCAGAGGCACGAAAAGAAATCCACGCAAGTGCTCAATTGTGCTCCCATGGGGTTCAGTGCCTCCATTCCACACTGCTCCTTTTGGATTGCGGACCCATTCAAGTGAAAGGGTCCGCATCCGTGATATGGTGAGCACACAGTCGGTGCCCATATATTGCAGACAAGCAACGGCCATCTGCATGAGCCCTTAGGCTCCATTCAGACGTCTATAGTGCATTGCAGATCCGCAAATTGCGGAAATGCCTATTCTTGTCCGCAATTTCTCTATTTTCTTGCGGAGCCGCGGACCGGAAGATCGGTGTGTTCTCCGCATCTCTTCCGGCCCCATAGAGAATGAATGGCTCCACACCCGTTCCGTATAATTGCGGAACGGATGCAGACCCATTCTATAGACGTCTGAATGGAGCCTTAGGCCCCTTTCACAGGGGCGAGAATTCCATGCGGGTACAATGCGTGAGGTGAACGCATTGCACCGACACTAAATCCGGACCCATTCATTTATCACTTTCATTATTCACGTATCACTTGTGCCTTGTGTGAAAATCGCAGCATGTTCTATGTTCTGCATTTTTCACGCGGGCCCTATAAAAAATGGTTGTAAGGGAAAATAATAGCATTCTTAATACAGAATTCTTACAAAAATGTGGCTTTAGGGGTTAAAAAAAAAAGATTAACTCACCTCATCTTGTTGTTCACGCATCTGGCATCGTCTTCTTTCTTCTGTCTTCATTCAGCAGGACCTGCGCTGAAGTCACCGCGCTCAAAGTCAAAGGTGTTTTGGCAGGTCCTAAAAGAAAAGAAAGAAGATGATGCCGGCTGCGCGAACAACAGGATGAAGCAAGTAAATTTTTTTTTTATTTTTTAAACCCTAAAGCCACATTTTAGTAAGAATTCTGTATTAAGAATGCTATTATTTCCCCTTAAGACCATTTCATAAGGGAAAATAATAAAATATACAGAACATCTAACCCAAACCTGAACATCAGTGAAGAAGTCTGGGTTCGGGTCTGGGTACCACAGTCAGTTTTTTATCTTCCGTGTGCAAAATGCATTGCACCCACGTGATAAAAACGGAATATCGGAACGCAACCGCAGTGAAAACTGACTGCAATTGCATACCTACTCGCACGATTTTCCCTGATCGCAGATGCAACGCATCCAGACCAAATCCGGACACGCTCGTCTGCAAGGGGCCTTAGGCTGAGTTCACACTTAAGATATTTCCATCAATTATTGTGAGCACCAGATGCAGGTCAAAAACACAGAACAGGAGGAAATCTTTCCATTATACCTTATCTGAGTAGCCTTCACTACTGGTTTGGGCTTATAATAACTGATGGAAATAACTGACCAATAACTGAAGAGTGAACTGGGCCTTAGGGTACTTTCACACTTGCGTTGTTTGATTCCGGCAGGCCTGATCAGAAAAACTGTATGCAAACGCATGTCATTTGCAGATTGATCAGGATCCTGATCAGCCTGACAAATGCATTACAATACCGGATCAATTTTTACGGTGTCATCCAGAAAAACAAACCCGGTATTTATTATTTTTCAGATTTTTTTTTCTTCACATTTTTAAAGGTCTGCGTTTTACCAGAACATTTGATACCGGATCCGGCATTAATACATTTCAGGCAATACCGTAAAAGTGACTGAACTGAAGACATCCTGAGGCATACTGAACGGATTCATTTCTATTCAGAATGCATTGGAACAAAACTGATCAGTTTTTTCCCGTTATTGAGCCCCTAGGACGGAACTCGATACCGGAAAACTTTAACGCTAGTGTGAAAGTGCCCTAACCTGCCTTCTTTTCCTCCTCTCGGCTCCTGTGCTCTCCGACCTCTGCTCAGGATGTCATTATCCATTTTGACGCTACCTGCAACCAATCGTGGGCCATGGCGGTGACCTCTCCCCTTCCGTCAAATGAATAAATGTAACTGTTAATACAGTACTTCAGAATTTGAGCCCAGGGCCACATTTTGCCTAAAACCGGCCCTGCATGTAGGGAACACAAAAACATGCGGAAAAGGGTGCTCTGGTCAGATGTGACAAAAGTTTAACTTTTTGGCCTAAATGCAAAACTATGTGTGGCAGAAAACTAACACTACGCATCTCCCTGAACACACCATCCCCACTGTGAAACAAGGTGGTGGCAGCATCATGCTGGGGGGATGCTTTTATGCAGCAGGGACAGAGAAGCTGTCCAGAGTTGATGGGAAAATGGATGGAGATAAATACAGGACAATCCTGGAGGAAAACCTGGTAGAACTGCAAAAGACTTGAGACTGTGCTGGAGGTTCACCTTCCAGCAGGACAACAACCCTAAACATAATGGTTTAGATCAGTGATGCCCAACCTGCGGCCCGCGAAGCCATGTCATGTGGCCCGCGCAGTGACAGGAGGCAGCAAAGCAATGCTGCCTGTGCCTGCAATCTCCCCGCCCAGCGCCGCCTCCTAGCTAATTTATTCACTGCACTTGCCTCTAAAGGGGGATATCTGTGGAGGACACTGAAGGGAGATATCTGTGGGCGACACTGAAGGGGGATATCTGTGGAGGACACTGAAGGGGGATATCTGTGGGCGACACTGAAGGGGGATATCTGTGGGCGACACTGAAGGGGGATATCTGTGGGCGACACTGAAGGGGGATATCTGTGGGCGACACTGAAGGGGGATATCTGTGGGCGACACTGAAGGGGGATATCTGTGGGCGACACTGAAGGGGGATATCTGTGGGCGACACTGAAGGGGGATATCTGTGGGCGACACTGAAGGGGGATATCTGTGGGCGACACTGAAGGGGGATATCTGTGGGCGACACTTAGGCTCCATTCACACGTCCGCAAAATGGGTCCGCATCCTTTCCGCAATTTTGCGGAAAGGGTGCGGACCCATTCATTCTCTATGGGGACGGAATGTGCTGTCCGCATCCACATTTGCGGATCCGCACTTCCGCATCCGTGCTTCCGTTTCCGCAAAAAAATAGAACATGTCCTATTCTTGTCCGCAATTGCGGACAAGAACAGGCATATTCTATTATGTCGGCAATGTGCGGTCCGCAAAATGCGGAACGCACATTGCCGCTTTCCGTGTTTTGCGGATCCGTGTCTCCGTGTATCCGCAAAACACATTGCGGATGTGTGAATGGAGCCTTAGGGGGATGTTGGGGTGGGAGGTCCTGGAGGGGTGTTTGGGTGAGAGCTCTGGAAGGGGTTGGAGGTCCGATAGGTATGTGGGGGTGGGAGATCCAGTAGGGGGGGCCCATAAATTTTTTTGCTATGGTGCATAGTCATTTCCAGCTATGACCCTGATTGTTAAGATTGGGAGGGCACTGGAGCGATAGAGCGCACTGCTGTAGGAGAAGCCGGCGGGAGATGAAAGGAGGAGGGGCCAGCTCCTGGTGGTGTCGGGCACACAGCGCAAGCATGGCGGTGGAGGATCTGACTGAAGCCTAAAGACCAGACATCAAGGTAGACCTGCAGAAGAAGGGGACAGCGCAGTATGTGATGTATACATGTGTGTAATGTATGTAGTGCAGTGTGTGATCATCACATACTGCACTACATACATTACACTCATGTATACATCACATGCCCCCTCACAGTAATAATGCCAAGATATGTGCCCTCTTCACAGACTTAATGCTCACACATGCCCCCTCACAGTAGTTATGCCCAGATATGTGCCCCCTCACAGTAATAATGCCAAGATATGTGCCCTCTTCACAGATGTAATGCTCACACATGCCCCCTCACATTAGTTATGCCCAGATATGTGCCCTCTTCACAGTAGTTATGCCCTGATATGTGCCCTCCTCACAGTAGTTATGCCCTGATATGTGCCCCCCCTCACAGTAGTTATGCCAGATATGTACCCTCTTCACAGTAGTAATGCTCACACGTGCCCCCTCACAGCGTTTGCATTTCTTTCTGGCAAAGCTACCTGGTTCCGGCCCGTGAAATTTATACCAAGTCTAGTGCGGCCCTCAGACGAAAAATGGTTGGGCACCACTGGTTTAGATCAAAGCATAATTATCTCTCAGAATGGCCCAGTTACAGTCCAGACCTAAATCCCATTGAGAATATGTGGCGAGACTTGAAAACTGCTGTTCAGTATGCTATGCACATAAACTCACATATTAGACACATCACACACAGGGGCGGACTTGGTATTTCTGGGGCCCAAAGCTTTTATGTCTAATCAAGGACATTATACTAGTGCAGCTCAATAAATTAGAAGTAGTTAATTAAAAGAATCTATAGGGTATTGTAAAGAGGAAGATGAGACACCAGACCCAATAATGCAGACGAGCTGAAGGCCACTATTAAAGCAACCTGAGCTTTCATAACACCTCAGCAGTGCCACAGGCTGATCTCTTCCATGCCACGCCATATTGATGTGGTAATTCATGCAAAAGGAGCCCCAACCAAGTATTGAGTGCATATACAGAACATACTCTTCAGTAGGCCAACATTTCTGTATTAAAAATAATTTTTGAATTGGTTTTATATGATCCAATTTTGTGAGATACTGGGTTGCTTTTACCTGTAAGCTGTAATCATCAACATTAAAATAAACAACACATTATATTACTGATAATACAGGATCTAATGCTGATATTATTCTTTATTATTAAAGTGCCATTTATTTCATATACATATATGCACATATAAAAAGGGGTGCTGGGCTGAATCATGCTATATAAGTGCCATAATCATTAGCAAGACAAGATACAAACCTTTTAGGCAGGGTTTACTGGTGAAAGGTGTTAGAGACCCAAAAGTCCTTTTAAGGACTATTGTTTTATCTGGCTGCCATATATATTATTAGTGCAACCTGCGCTAAATTCCTTGCAATTGTTTGGCCGCTGCTGACAGTGACACAACCTCTGCTATAACTGTTGTTTTACATTTGCGCTGTGAAATTCAGCGCAATTATTTGGCCGCTGGTGACATTTCCAGTATAATGTTAGCGCATCCTAAATATCAGTGACATTCAGTTTATTTTTTTGGCCGCTGTTGACATCAACATTGCCTACGCTACATCTCCTGTATAACATTTGCGCATCCTAAATATCAGTGACATTCAGTTTAATTTATTTGTGCGTACACTTACAAAACCTGCACTACTGTATGAGTGACATACTTGCAAGTATATCTAACATTTATGATGCGATAAATAGAAATAATAAGGATAGCGGCACTCACCCGGATGTTGCAAATAGTAACTTTATTCTTGTAGAATCGGATACAAGGTTCAACAGGCTGGGGCGGACAAAGCGTGTATATGCTGAGCGATCAAACAGGCGACGGACGTTTCGCGCACCTTGCGCTTCCTCTGGCCTATGATCTCACCGCGCTACCTGTGCGCTCCTTTATACCATTCTGTTCGATCAGGATAAGGATGTCCAAGATTGATTGAAAACGTGGTGAACTGGCATGACAGCAATGTTAAATGCTTAAAGTTTGTGGCCTTAGAGCAGGCATTTGCACCACCTGCGGGGGGATAGAGATCGCCTCCTTATGCAGAGGGAGGCAGATTGGATTATTCGCACAAATGCGATGGGACCGTTAGGGTTAAACGACCACAATTATTTAAGAGTATTTTTGTGAGGAGACACACATCTAGATTAGCCTTTGTATGTAAATGTAGCAGATGTCAGGGATGATTTTATATCCGATACCGCGTACATGGTTCAGTTACTCCTCAGGAAGCTGGTTACTGATATGCCTTAGTGTCAGAGGTTGCCTAGGCAACTTGAGACCTGGTATAAAGGAGCGCACAGGTAGCATGATGAGATCATAGGCCAGAGGAAGCGCAAGGTGCGCGAAACGGGCGTTGCCTGTTTGATCGCTCAGCATATACACGCTTTGTCCGCCCCAGCCTGTTGAACCTTGTATCTGATTCTACAAGAATAAAGTTACTATTTGCTACATCCGGGTGAGTGCCGCTATCCTTATTCTTTCTATTTATCGCATCATTACTGTGAACTTTCAGCCTGATAGCAGAGCACCACTGAACGATGCCATTTGACTGACCTGCACGGTTCCCGTCTCTGAGTTTGCTGGACGCACCTGTAGTGCCGCCTCACCCTTCTACTTTGTTTTGATATCTACCATTTATATAGCTGCTCATGGTGCACGCAGAGGCTGTGTGTCACGGTCCCTCCTGTGAGAGAGGTGAGAAGATCGGATAGACTTGCTGCACGTGAGGCTATCTGACAGGTCTCTCTCTTTTCCTCTATGTTGTTGTTTGGCAGGATCTCACCTCTCCTCAGGTGCTGCTCGTTATCAGTGATGAGGCTCTATTTAGATCCGGCTCACACTGCTGACCCTGCGGTTGCTAGTTTCTGCTTGGAGTTGCTAGTGCTGGTTTGTCTTGGATCCCCTGCTTCTCCATACATCTCTAAGCTAAGTAAGTACTTGTTGACTTGTTTCTTATTATTTGGAGTGTGTTGTTTTTAGGCCTCAGGGAGACGCAGGTTACTTCATTCTGGAAGGAACCAGCTGTCTCATCCGCTGCTACCTATCCTAGGGCTCGTCAGATTTTTTTTAACAAATCTCTCTTTATTAAGCTTTCACAGAGAAAGAAAAAAGTATGCAATGACATAAGAGTAATGTTGATACATCAGATGCAAAATATCACAAAGTATGTCATTTATAGAGAAGATTATAAACAAGTGTGAGACCACTTTTCAGCCCTGCTGTCATATAGATGAATCCTCAGGATTGATAATATTCTTTTATTGAGTTCAAGTCAACGCGTTTCAAGGGCGGAGCGCCCCCTTCGTCAGGACAGTTTACAGAATAAAAGTTTACTCACTTCTAGGGTATTTAAAGAACAATTTTGGCGGGTTAATCTTGGGGAGGTTCAGAGGCAGGAGCGGGCAGGTTTAGTATAATGAAGCTCCTAGTCTGTGGACCTCGTTACCAGAGCCCTTCAATTACATTCAATTGCACTAATTGGGGGATAAAGGGAGACACATTAGTATCCAGTGTGACACACAGGAGGATACATTGTATATTGTGTAAACTTCAGTGGCGCTGATTCGAGCGCTCTATATTCTATCTTTATCCATCTATTGGAGACTAATAACTCCTTTATAGCGCTGGCTTCTCAGTGGTATCGCAGCGCACACAGTCCTCTCATACAGAACCGGAGCCGTTCATATCTATTTGCCCTCCCTGCATAAGTGTATTTGCAACGATCCTGTAAGTCTCCAGCGCTGCAAGGTCTCCTGATTCGCAGCATCACAGCGCACACCGCCACCCTGTGTAGCGCTGGGGCTCGCCTTAATTCCTGTTCTCTGCACTAGCGTACATACAGCGGCCCTGCGGGGTTCGGGACCCTTCTGCACCTGGAGATAAGAATCATATCCATAGCAATATTCAAGCTTTTGGCCGCACAAATGTATGATGGGGGTAAGTATAAGACATATATAACATATAATTAAAATTCTTATAAAGGGTGTATAGCCATACCAAAGGGGCAAAGCTAATACAAGACATTAAGTATATAATTTAAAAAAATTATACTAAAATAGATGTATCTAATATCAATGAATAACTTGAATAAATACATGAGTGAATCGCAACCATAGTAATCATATACATAAATAGATTTCTACACAGTTCCATATTTATAGCGCAGATCGAATACATGGACTACCAAAGGACAAAATTAATGGAAGACATTGGATAAATAGTTGCAGTTCTCACTAAAATAGATAGATACATAAATAAATAGATAAAATGCAACAAAAATGTTATTATGTATGTTGGACACTATACAACTCGGTACTATTAACCCTAATCGAGTACATCAAGTGGTAGGAAGAGCAAAATATGGTAGGAAGAGCAAAAATAGGGTGGGCTTGAATTATATTGTTGGGGAGGTTTATGGCTCCACTTATAGCATTATTATTAGCAGTTCCTTCTAAAGGGACAAGTGTGTGTTCTCACCCCCCCCCCCCCATTTACTTTGTTTCATTATGAAGATCATTGGTATCTGCTCACAAATACACCACCGTGTATACAATATTTGCTCACACATGTGTGTGAGATTGCACCCATGTGTAAATTCAGACTAGACAGAAACCCATATAAATAATCCTAAATATTCAGACTAGACAGAACCAATATAGATAATCCTAAATAGAGGGATGAACTCAGAAGAAGCGGATCTGCCTACATTTTTCTATAGAAGTATTACATGGAGGTATATGATCATGTGTCTTTACCCATGTATATCTAGTTGTATCTAAATTACATATGATATAATGGATATATATTTTTTATATATATTATTTGTGTTATTTTTGTCATCATAAAATGGTCTCACTGATTTCGTTCAAGCCTCGTGGGCTTAGTGTATCTAGTTGGTTCATCCAATATACTTCCCTCTTTTGTAGTTTTTCAAAGTGATTCAACGAGTTCTCTGGTATGAAGTCAATAGGGGTAAGCTGTAAACTGTCCTGACACGGGGGCGCTCCGCCCTTGAAATGCGTTGACTTGAACTTAATAAAAGATTATTATCAATCCTGAGGATTCATCTATATGCCAGCAGCGCCGAAAGGTGGTCTCACACTTTTTTATGATCTTCTCTATACAATCTTTCCTGGAACTCTTGGGATTGAGACAGGAAGACCTAGGCAGCAGCACGGCACTCCCTGATGCTGGTGGGGATAGATACCAGCTAAGGCATATACAGTTGTTGTGACTCCTCACAACAGCATCCGGTAAGCGAATTACGCACCATACAACTGTATTATCTATAAGGCGATACCACACATGAGGCGCTGTGTCTTTTTGTCTTTTTCTTGTTTATCAAAGTATGTCATGTAGCATATAGCACAGGGAAAGGGAGAGGGGGAGGAGAGGGGCAAGAATGGGGAGGGACATAGGAGAGGGGTAGGTGGTTTAAGGCATAAAGTTGCATATGTTGAATCAGCAGTGGCCTACTACTCAATGGTTGACACAAAACATTTTATAACATGTAAAATATAGTATGCAGTCTAATGGATGGCCTAAATACGACCATCATGGTACAGAACAACACACAAGGGTGTACCTTTTAAAGATGGTCAATGTGCCCAACCACCCTCTTACTGAGGGAAATAGTATTGGTAACACCAACAATAACATGCAATGGACGATCCGCTCCATACTATATAAGAGAGCTAAGATTGAATGGGTTTAACTATTACAGAGCACACCTCCATCCATTCTCACTTTATAAGGCGGTTCAATGTTCTATAGTCATTGAGAGCATCGGAATGTTTTCCAGGGTTTCCATAACTGGACATATTTCGAGTGTGCCCTATTCGCCCAACTGGCTAATTCTTCCATCAAGCACAACTGGTCCACTTTTTCATACCAGTGTTCTAATGTGGGGGGGTTAGTGTTCAGCCAGTGGAGTGGTAGAAGTAGTCCTGCTGCCTGAATAAGGAGAGTTGGCAGGTCTGTCAATGCAGGTCGCCAATCTGCTCAGGGATGCCATAATAGGACCGATTGGGGAGACAGCTTAATAGAAGATGTACAAATTTCATTGATCTTTTGTTCCAATTGGGTCCAAAAATGCACCAAATTGGTCATAAAATGTGATCTGATCTTCATGTAAGTCACAACAATAGACAATCACAGTCTGCTTAAACTAATAACACACAAAGAATTAAATGTTACCATGTTTTTATTGAACACACCATGTAAACATTTACAGTGCACATGGAAAAAGTATGTGAACCCTTGGATTTAATAACTGGTTGAACCTCCTTTGGCAGCAATAACTTCAACCAAATGTTTCCTGTAGTTGCAGATCAGACGTGCACAACGGTCAGGAGTAATTCTTGACTATTCCTCTTTACAGAACTGTTTCAGTTCAGCAATATTCTTGGCATGTCTGGTGTGAATCGCTTTATTGAGGTCATGCCACAGCATCTCAATCGGGTTGAGGTCAGGACTCTGAATGGGCCACTCCAGAAGGCGTATTTTCTTCTGTTTAAGCCAGTCTATTGTTGAGCTTCAGCTGGTGGACAGATGGTCTTAAGTTCTCTTGCAAAATGTCTTGATAAACTTCATTTTTCCTTCGATGATAGCAATCCGTCCAGGCCCTGACGCAGCAAAGCAGTCCCAAACCATAATGCCCCCACCACCATACTTCACAGTTGGGATGAGGTTTTGATGTTGGTGTGCTGTGCCTCTTTTTCTCCACACATAGTGTTGTGTATTTCTTTTAAACAACTCAACTTTGGTTTCATCTGTCCACAGAATATTTTGCCAGTACTGCTGTGGAACATCCAGGTGCTCTTGTGCAAACTGTAAACATGCAGCAATCGTTTTTTTTGGACAGCAGTGGCTTCCTTTGTGGTATCCGCCCATGAAATCCATTCTTGTTTAGTGTTTCACGTATCGTAGATTCGCTAACAGGGATGTTAGCAAATGCCAGAGACTTTTGTAAGTCTTTAGCTGACACTCTATGATTCTTCTTCACCTCATTGAGCAGTCTGTGCTATGGTCTTGTAGTCATCTTTACAGGATGGCCACTCCTAGGGAGAATAGCAGCAGTGCTGAACTTTTTCCATTTATAGACAATTTGTCTTACCTTGGACTGATGAACAGCAAGGCTTTTGGAGATACTTCTATAACCCTTTCCAGGGGTCAAGTCCTGGGAAAAAAAGTGTGGGAACTCACCAATAGCCCCCCTCCCCCGTGGCAGTAAAGTAACAGTCCGGTATTTAAAAAAAAAAAAAAAACACTTTTAGAAAAGTTTGCCCTGGGATTCGATCTCATGACCGCTACACATCAAAGGCAAGGCATATGCCCTCACAGCTATGAAAGCTGTCTAGCTAGTTACTTAAAAAAAATATAAAAAAATATAAGACTTCTACTGTAGGTAACTTTGCCCACTGTGTATGGATGTAGCAGAGCTGGGTGTGTTGGGGCAGCTGTCATGTATATGGTTGTACACTAGGTATCAGTACACTAGGTATCAGTAGAAGTCTTATAAAAAAAAAAAAAAACACTTTTAGAAAAGTTTGTCCTGGGATTTGAACTCAAGACCTCTACACATCAGAGGCAAGGCATTTACCCTCACAGCCATGAAAGCAGTCTAGGTAGTTTCTTAAAAAAAAAAAATATATAAGACTTCTACTAATACCTAGTGTACTGATACCTAGTGTACAACCATACACATGACAGCTGCCCCAACACACCCAGCTCTGCTACATCCATACACAGTGGGCAGCTGTCATGTGTATGGTTGTACACTAGGTATCAGTACACTAGGTATAATTAGAAGTTTTATATATATATATTTATTTATTTTTTTTTATTTTTTTTATTTTTTAAAGCAGCTACCTAGACAGCTTTCATGGCTGTGAGGGTAAATGCCTTCCTCTGATGTGTGGAGGTCGTGAGTTCAAATCCCAGGACAAACTTTTCTGAAAGACATTCTAAATGATCTCATAGATATGTGTCAGCTGCAAACACTCTGCCTGAAGTGACTAAACATACTTGCAGCCTATCTGGCCAACAGAAGAAGTGAAGGAGATGATGTCAGTAGGGGGTGGGGTGGGGCGCCATCAGGCAGCAGCACCGCACAGACAGCTTCCTCTACTTCTGTCTTCTCAACTGAAGCCGCTCCTCCTCCCTCCTCTCCGTCTCTGCCCCCTGTGAATCTGATTCCTGGCTTGAGGCTGAAAGGGAACGGCGTTCCTGCCATGAAAAAGGTGCAGGAACGCCGTTCCCCCTCCACCTGACCCTTTCCAGCTTTATGCAAGTCAACAATTCCTCACTCCACTCCAATTAGCTCTTGGAGATGTCATTAGTCTAGGGGTTCACATACTTTCTCCACCTGCACTGTGAATGTTTACATGGTGTGTTCAATAAAAACATAGTAACATTTAATTCTTTGTGTGTTATTAGTTTAAGCAGACTGTGATTGTCTATTGTTGTGACTTAGATGAAGATCAGATCACATTTTATGACCAATTTGTGCAGAAATCCATATCATTCCAAAGGGTTCACATACTTTTTCTTGCAACTGTAGATCCCATTCCCATTCCTTAATATATGCAGGTGTAATATTTACTGAGCTAGTGATTAGTGATTTATATAGGAACGAGATACTATGTCTCGGGAGATTTTCGCCAAGAGCTAATTTCTTAAACCACGTTGGAGATGTTAAAGTATCATATCTGCTAGCTAATACTTTACAGGATCATTCTAATTTCCTTTTAGCGCGATGCTCCAGCATAGCAGCCTTCCATTTGTCCCTGATACGGTGTTTAACCAGCTGAGGGGGTTGTGGTCCGTCTCCACAGTGAAGCGGCACATGTATAAATACGGCTGCAACCGTTGCAGTGCCCAGACAATGGCCAGGCACTCCTTCTCCATTGTGGAGTATGCCACCTCCCTTGGCAGGAGCTTCCTCCTCAGGTACAGACCGGGGTGTTCCTGGCCCGTAGTGTCAACCTGGCTGAGCACGGCACCGAAGCCAAAATCACTGGCGTCGGTCTGTACTATAAACAGCCATGTGAAGTCGGCGGCCTGTAGTACAGGGAAGCTCAAGAGGGTGGCCTTTAGCGCCCAGAAGGTTGTCTCACAGTCATTTGTCCAATCGACTGCGGAGGGCAGCTTCTTCTTGTTGAGGTCCGTCAGGGGCTTTGCCAGGCTACTATAGTGGGGAACAAACCTCCTATAGTACCCAGCATTGCCCAGGAAGGACATCACCTGTTTCTTGGTCCTGGGGGTGGGCCAGGATGCGATAGCATTCACTTTTCCGGTCTCTGGCTTCAGGGTCCCCCGCCTACCCGGTGCCCCAGGTAGTGGACCTCGCTCATGCCCAGCTGGCACTTCTCTGGCTTTATGGTCAAGCCTGCCTGGTGGATCCGCCCAAACACCTGCGTAAGGTGCTCTAGGTGATCCTTCCATGTGGGACTGAAGACTGCAATGTCATCCGGGTACACGGCCGTGTATTCTTCAAGTCCCTTAAGCAGCATGTTGATCATCCACTGAAAAGTGGCAGGGGCATTCTTCATGCCGTGGATTCGTAAAATCCAAAGGGGGTAATAAAGGCAGAGCATTCCCGCGCCTCACGGGTCAGGGGAATCTGCCAATTCCCCCGGCTCAGATCCATGATGGTCAGGTACTGGGTCCCGGCCAACTGATCAGGTAGGTAATTGATGCGTGGCATTGGGTACGCATCGGTGACCGAGACGAGTCCCCTGTAGTCCACGCATAACCAGGTGGTCTGGTCCTTCTTTGGGACAAGGACCACAGGCGATGCCCAAGAGCTGTTGGATGCCTGGATGACCCCCAGCTTCAGCATCTCGTCAATCTCCTGGCGCATGTGCTGCTGCACCTCCAAGGAAACCTGATATGCTGAACGCCAGATTGGGGGGTGATCCTGAAAGGCTCTTCAATTATGGGCAGCGTTACCAGTGGGGCTTTGGGGCGCCGCCCCGCCTTCCCCACCCGCTGGCAGGTGTCACATGAACGGCATTAGGCAACCACATCGGCCTCCATCTTTGGCCAGTAGAAATGCTGGGCTAATCTGGCCCTTGTCTTAGCCATTGGTGTCCAGCCATTGGAATCTCATGCGCAACCCACAACAACTCTGTCCTGAACTGATAGGGTACCACTAGCTGTCAGTCCCTAGGCCGCGCCTCCATTGAGCCCTGCTGGAGCGTGACCCAGTACAGCCGTCCTTGGTTATCGCCAGGTATAAAGAACCGCGCAGAGGTCCAAGATCCTACTATAGCATGAAAGAGCGCACTCCTTTTACACCATCATCAGCTGATTTCAGATCAGATGTCTACAGAACCTGTTCTATGAAACGCTTTTACAAGTAGACCTCCCCCCCCGACAGGGTAGAGAGGGTGTCAGCAGTAAGTTTGTGTTGAAGTCACTGATTATTTTGCCCTTCCTCTGATCTGTCAGAACAATAACCCCCCAAAAAACAGATCCTGTCTGCAGTCCAGTTTTATGGAAACAAGACGCCAAAATAGGTATTTAAAACAGTTATATAATGTTCCTACTGTTAGTATAGTGATTAGAACTGTATACTGAACCAGTTATATGTGTGTTTACTTACAGTTCCACCAAATACAACTGTAAATACAATTGCAAATACAAATTGCAAGCATACAAACCAGATTCCATACAAATTGCATCAAACGGCGAACTGCTCATACCAGATCATAAGCAATTGCATACTGCAAACCAAGTTGAGCAAGCAGAACTATTAGTTAGACCTCAGGTATACCTCTCAGAGAGATCATAAAGTTCTTAAATAACTTGAAGTGACAGTACAGTTACTAAAGACCTGTCTCCTGGCCTCCATCTGACTCGGCAACTACTTGTCGGAAAGTGGAAAGCCATCAGACCCCTGATGGGGCCCCTAGGGCCCCAGCACTTCCACTGCGCGTGACAGCAGCTATGGCCGCTGCCACCGCTGGTGGTGCCTGCTTCCCCTCGGCTTCCGACCAATTCGCCAGTCCAGACGGACTAACCTGGCCCCCGGACATCCCGGTTGTGGAGGAATCCTGCACTGAGGCTTTACCTGGGCCCCCTACTGCTCCTGGGACAGCCCTTACCTCATTTGCATCCTCCTCCTCCTCAGCTGTCTGCCCCCTGCTTGTCCCCTCAGTAGCCACACCTGACGACAACAGGTTCCAGCATGCCTGATGGCCACACCCTGGGGCTGTCACGGATGTTGTAGGGGAGAACACCAAAAGACAACAAGAAGGAAGGGAAAAGACACTAGGCCTCACCGCTAGGGAAGGAAAAGGGTCACCACCTATAAAACCCTGCTCCTGGCCCTAACTCCTATCCACATGGGCACCTCTCAATGGTAGAGATGCCCATACACAGGAACCTAGAAAACCCTGGTGGCCCTCAGATGCCCTAATGGTAATGACAGGGCAGACACAACCCGCTCCTTCCCTGGTGAAGGAACCAGCGTCTCGCTGAGGCCTTATTAAACAACAAAGGTGGGGGGGAATACAAAACACAACAAGCGGAACACTTAACTTTTGAGGCTGATAGATGAACAGGACTTCACCAAGAACCACACTCCAGCTCTCCAGAATGAAGATATCCAGAGCAAAGGGTGATGGGTAAAGTCAGACTAAATAGGGGGAAGTAAAGGTCACATGATCCACACCTGAACAGGAGGTGTGGACATACCAGCAACACAGACAAAGTGAAACCAAAAGAGGCTGCCAGATCACTAATGTGCAGATAATCTTTCAGACCTTCCCAAACCTGTCACCGGTGTGACAGTAACCCCCCTTCTACTGGTGACGGATATAACTACCCCTTCAGATAAAATGGGACTAGGGTCATTAGACTCACCCCCCCCCCCCCCCCCTCCAGGAAAGCTATGTGACAAAGCATCCGCCTTGACGTTCTTAACCCCAGGGCAATAAGTGACGATGAAGTTAAATCTGGTAAAAAACAATAACCATCTGGCCTGCCTTGGGTTCAGTCACTTAGCCGACTCCAAGTAGGCCAGATTCTTGTGATCCGTAATTACCGTAATAGGATGAATTGCTTCTTCCAACCAATGCCGCCATTCCTCGAACGCCAACTTAATGGCCAGCAATTCCCTATTCCTCATAATCCTTTTCAGCAGTCGAGAGTTTATTAGAAAAAAATGCACATGGGTGCCATTTGCTGGGTGAAGGACCCTGCGACAATATTGCTCCTACCCCAACCTCAGACGCGTCTACCTCAACAATAAATGACTGAGACACGTCCGATTGCACCAGAATAGGGGCCAAAGCAAAACATTCTTTCACAGCAGAAAAGGCCTGTATTGCCGCATCAGACCAGATAGAAATATCAGCACCCTTCCTAGTCATGTCTGTTAAAGGTTTAACCACCGATGAATAGTTCAAGATACATTTACAGTAGTAGTTGGTAAACCCCAAAAACCGCATAAGCGCTTTCGATCCCAGTCCAACATGACATGGAGCTTCTTGGGATCCATACGAAAACCTGAGGATGAGATCAGCTAACCCAGAAATTGCACTTCCTGTACAGCAAATACACACTTTTCCATCTTAGCATACAACTTATTCTCTCCAAGGATCTGTAACACCTGTCTCACATGATTCTGATGAGTCTCCATATTAGGCGGATAAGTTAGTATATCAAGGTATACAACAACAAACCTCCCCACCAGATGATGAAAGATGTCATTGACAAAGTGTTGAAAAACCGCAGGAGCATTGGTTAACCCAAAGGGCATGACCAGGTTTTCAAAATGACCCTCAGGGCTATTAAATGCGGTCTTCCACTCATCCCCCTCCTTGATCCTTTCCAGATTATATGCCCCCCTCAGATCCAATTTAGAGAACACCTTGGCACCGACAATCTGACTAAACAAATCCAGAATCAAAGGAAGGGGGTAAGGATCACGGACGGTAATACGATTGAGCTCATGGAAGTCCAGACATGGTCTCAAGGTACTATCCTTTTTCTTTAGAAAGAAAAATCCAGCAGCCACTGGGGACTTGGATGGTCTAATATGCCCCTTTGCCAAACTCTTGGTAATATATTCTCGCATAGCCTTTCTTTCGCGTTCCGAAAGATTATACAACCGAGATTTGGGCAATTTAGCTCCGGGAATAAGATTGACGGGACAGTCATACTCCCGGTGTGGAGACAACTCCTGATTACCACTCTCAGAAATTACATCAGAAAATTCATAAATGAACGAGGGTACAGTTTTAGTGGTAACCATAGAGAACGATGCATTAAGACAGTTGTCCATGCAAAAATCACTCCAATCGAGAATCTGTGTCGCTTGCAAATCGATGTTAGGGTTATGTTTGCTTAACCATGATAAGCCCAACACCAACGAAGCAGGCAGACCCTCCAACACAGATAGATAGATTCCTGATGCAAATCACCCACTCTTAAATGAATGTCATTCACTACCTGCGACAGGCATTTTTGGGCGAGAAGTGCTGAGTCAATTGCAAAGACAGAAATACTATTCTCTAATGCATTAGTAGTCAATCCGTGAATGCATACAAACTGTCCATCAATCAAATAAACAAAAATGACCCAGGATATCCCCAGGGCGGGTAAGGAACAATGCCCACCCTTGGTAGCCACAGGGGATATGCCTAAAGTGTAACTCGGTAAAAGCTCCCGAGTGAAACAGCAGAAACAAATGAAAAGAGAGCTCATATTACCAAAAAATATATAAATTTTATTATCATATGTTTAAAATAACAAAAAGAGATAAATAAATGCATGGGATGCCGTGAAACAAGGTGATGAGGGCGGAGAAAAAGCAGAGCGCCACCCTGGGAAGAAAGGTACACACGGAATAAACATAAAAAGATCAAAGTACAATCATGTCTAACATGGGAAAGAAGAATCCTGGGTACAGTGCCCAACCCATGGAAAGAATATGTGAATAGTAAAATACAATATTAGGTAGAGCAAGGTCAGCTCCTGCATCCCCACTGGATAAAGTTGCAGAAGTAAGTAGCATGAGGGACAAAGTGTGAGTAGACACAAATGACCACAAGACCAGCGGGGGGCAGGGTGAACCAGAGCTCACCTGAGAAGACCGTGTGCAAGAAGACCCAGGGTGGCGCTACCCCAACGCGCGTTTCGGCGTACCTTCGTCAGGGGGTAGCGCCATCACTGTGAACCGGATTTAAATAGGCACTCCTAGCCAATGAAACTGAGTACTTACCCGTCCCCCAGGTGTCCATGTAATAGAGGCGCGCAGTAATCCTGGTGTTCCGCATCCGGCCGCCCCACAGCCGGCGTCCCGCCGGCACGCCCACGCCATGTGACAAAGTCACATGATCGGGCGGCTGTGACGTAAGGACGCACGGGTGAGAGGCGCCAGAGGCAGTACCCAGGATGACGCGCGCATACATGACAGAGGGGGGAGGAGCATGGAAGAACCAGCGAAATAACATAGAAAAAACCCTTTAATTTTTAAGATCCGTAACCAGGCCATAGCGATAGATGCTATTCTAAGTATGCCGCAACAGAGCATCAGTGCGGCATATATACCTCATGACAGTATATATATACATATACAGAAATTGATAATGAAGTACAGGCATAAATATGATACAAATATAATGCAATACATGATTGAAATTATATATCTATTGTATACATATAAGTTAAATGGTAGCAAAATTAATAACATCAATACCGAATACATATGGCAACATGATTATGGGTACCAAACATGATTGCAAACAAATGTGAATAAAACGTGTAGCTTATTATCTACATTAAAAGATAATAAATGTATAGATAAATAATTAATTAATTAATTAAATTAATGTGTGTGGTGGTGCGAGTAGAGAACTGAGAAAGTTCATATAATTCATGAAAACCATGAAGGAGGTGTATAAGATGTGTGATCAATAGTGATCATAACCTAGAGTGGTAAAAAAGAGAAGAAAAATGTGAAAGAGGAAGAGAGAATGTGATCCTCTTATTAAGTATTATCATGTCAATACCAATGTAATAAACGACACTGGTGTCCACACAAAACTAGATATCTATGGCTGAGGCCAGAGATTGTGAAGTACAGAAAAATGCTGGGTGTATCAAAGAAGATGAATAGAGAGTGGGAACATGGGTAGGGGAAGGACTAGCCAATACAAATAGTGGCTATGTCACTAGATCAGTCCCACAAACATAACACACAGAAGAAGAAGAGCACTAATAGCATCATGTTGGAAATAGTCCGTTCTTGAGGGAATGAAATGAACATAAAGGCGCTGGGTATCCGTCAATTAAGCGGCTAAAGAGAGAGAAGAGAAAAATAATAATAATGAATAATAAAATATGAGAATATGAAAGACTCATAAAATATGAATCAATCTGATTATATATAGACCACAGTTAAAAGAAACAAAAATCCACAGTGGTGGGCCCAGCGGTTAAAGAAAAGAAGAAAAGCCCAGATTCTCATTAAGGCCCCTAGGGCGCAATGTCCCAAGGGTCCATATCCAGCGGCTCTCTTTTTGAGCAAGCTGCTTGGATGTGTTGCCTGCACGTAGATCTACCTGGATGGAGTCTATGCCTCTGATTCTGAGGCATCTTGGATTACATGAATGGAACTCCTTGAAATGCCTAGGGATAGGTTTTAGGGTCTCAAACTCCTTCACCTCCTGTGCATTAATAATGCCTCTCACGTGCTCATAAATGAACGAGGGTACAGTTTTAGTGGTAACCATAGAGAACGATGCATTAAGACAGTTGTCCATGCAAAAATCACTCCAATCGAGAATCTGTGTCGCTTGCAAATCGATGTTAGGGTTATGTTTGCTTAACCATGATAAGCCCAACACCAACGAAGCAGGCAGACCCTCCAACACAGATAGATAGATTCCTGATGCAAATCACCCACTCTTAAATGAATGTCATTCACTACCTGCGACAGGCATTTTTGGGCGAGAAGTGCTGAGTCAATTGCAAAGACAGAAATACTATTCTCTAATGCATTAGTAGTCAATCCGTGAATGCATACAAACTGTCCATCAATCAAGTTAACTCCTGCCCCACTGTCGATAAATGCTTTGATTTTTTACAGTTTTGGACTCTAGCGCCACCTCGGAAGACAGGAGAAAACGGGTATTACCAGTAAAAGACAAAAGTAGGTTTTCTTGCTCCCCACCCATACTACCAATAGCAATTTGGGGATTAAACGTTTTTCCTTTTTGTTTACCCCTTGATGCTGCAAGTACGGACAAATATTCACCAAATGTCCCTTCTTGCCACAACAAAAGCAGACTCCTTTCACATGACCCAAGCTTTTGCCAGTAGTTCCAGGAGTAGCTCCTCCTAACTGCATAGGCTCATTACAAGGCACAACCACCCATGTCTCTCCACCATAAGTGTCAAAGGAAGCAGTTCCCTTATTGGACAGTACGCCCTGAAGGTGAGGACCCTTAGATCTCTCCCTCAGGCGTCTATCAAGACGTACAGGAAGAGACATAACTGTTTTCAATGACTCAGGATTTTCATGAAAAGCCAATGCGTTTATATAGGGTGAGAAACCAACCCGCAGTAGCTTATAACTAGGCCGAAACACGGACGTGGGGATTCGTGATCAAGATACAAGACAGCACAAGATTAAATTATATATTTAATCGCCTTAAGGGCACACTAGATAACACACTATACACAAAGAATATATACAGTACAGTGGTCTGAGGTTACGGATACAGGTAGTATGGTACAAACAGGATTACACAGAGTACAAGTCAGTTACCGGGTAGATGTTCCTTTGAGTTATGATGGTGGAATAGTGGAATAGTCCTTGGTTGCGGTCACATGGGGGCAGTGATGTCAGCAGTTACCAGGTAACACATAGCTCCAGACCAGAAGTTCACAGGGAGATGGTTCTGGGACCAATGGATCCGGCTGCCAGTCGAGTCCAAGCATGGTACCGTTATTTGGTTTCTGTGGGGAGATATGTATATCTCCCTTTCCTGGCCTCCCACCACCACACTAAGACTACGGGCCTGTTCATCGTGGCCACAGGGACACAAATATGTATCCGGCTTGTACTTGTGATGACTGGGCGATTCATAATTCCTTATAAATCGCCGGTTCCATGCTGTCTGCTAGATTTGATGGAACTGGGGAATGGACTAGACCTCATGCTGAGAGATTCTTACTGTCACATCATCTTGGTTCCTTGCTGACTGGTTGAGGTGTGAATTCGTACACATGTGGCCTCCTTGAAGCCAGAACCCCTGTGGAGTTCACTATCTCCGCTATCTGACAAGCAGAGGGTTGAAGTGAGAACTTAATTTGCATGTACACTGACCAAGGTAAATTAGATGAAAATTATGGCTGCCAGTAAATAATGATCCATATTCCTCACAGCACTCATGCGATTTTTGGGGTTCACCAACTACTACCATAAATTTATCTTGAATTACTCAACTGTTGTTAAACTATTAACTGATATGACCAAGAAAGGCGGAAATTTCTCAGTCTGATCTGAAGAAGCATTGCATGCTTTTTCAGCAATAAAGGAATGTTTTGCTTCTGCTCCTATTCTGGTGCAACCGGATGTGTCACAACCATTTATTGTGGAAGTTGACGCATCAGAGGTAGGGATTGGAGCAGTCTTGTCGCAGGGTTCTTCTCCTAGCAAATGGCGCCATTGTGCTTTTTTCTCTAAAAAACGCTCTTCTGCCGAAATAAATGATGATGTGGGTAATAGAGAGTCCATTAAATTATCTTTTGAAGAGTGGCGTCCTTGGTTAGGAGGAGCGATTTATACCGTTACGGTAATTACTGATCACAAGAGTCTGAACCCAAGGCAGGCCAGATGGTTGTTGTTTTTTACTAGATTTAATTTCATCTTCACTTATCGTCCTGGGATTAAAAACGTCAAGGCGGATGCCTTGTCGCGTAGCTTTCTTGGGTGGGTGATTCGGAGGATCCTGCTCCGATATTGGCTGATAGGGTGGTTGTATCCGCCCTTTATCCTGAGCTTGAGGAAGAGGTGTTGGAGGCCCAGGGAGAGACACCCGATTACTGCCCTCCAGGGAAGTTGTTTGTCCCTTCGGAACTACGACACAAGGTGTTTAAGGAACATCACGATACTGTTCTTACGGGACACCCTGGGAGCAGATCCACTGTGGATCTCATTTCTGGAAGATTCTGGTGGCCAAGGTTACGTAAATGTGTTGAGGGCTATATGGCAGCTTGTGAGACTTGTGCGCGTGCTAAGGTGGCTTATACTCGGCCTTCAGGATCTCTACTTCCCTTGTCTATCCCATCCCTACCCTGGACTCATTTGTTCATGGACTTTATCACAGATTTGCCTAATTCTTCTGGGAAAACTGTGATACTGGTGGTTGTTGACCGCTTCAGCAAGATGGCACACTTTATACCATTATCATTATTAGACAGGAGTCCACTGATAAGTCGCAGTTTTTTTGGTGCATATAGGTTTCATTCGCAGTTTGGCACATTTTCTGGTACTGAGACGTATACCTGAAGAGGAAAGATTCTCCTCTTCGTTGTCATCTATTTGGCGGAAGATTCAAATCAATTTAAATAAAATGGGCAAAAAGTATAAACATATGACTGACAAGAGACGTGTGAGTGGTCCGGACCCGAGAGTGGGTGATTCTGTGTGGTTGTCCGCAAGAAACATTAAGTTAAAGGTACCCTCTTGGAAGTTGGGGCCAAGGTTTATTGTGCCATACAAGATCTCTGCCATTATTAATCCGGTTGCTTTTTGTCTTGAGTTTCCACAGGCTTTGAAGATTCATAATGTGTTTCAAAAGTCATTGCTGAAAAGATATGTTGAACCTGTGAACCGTCCTTCCTGCCACCGCCTCCTGTTATGGTGGATGGTAATCCTGAGTTTCAGATTGCTAGGAAAGTGAACTCGCGTATTCTTTGTGGATCTCTTCAATACCTCATGCACTGGAAGGGTTACGGTCCAGAGGAAAGAATGTGGGCTCCTGCAACCAACGTGAATGCCAGTCGCCTTGTGAGGGCCTTTAACAGGGCGCATCCTGATAAATTCGGTCCTGGGTGTCCGGAGGCCACCCATAGAAGGGGGGTACTGTCACGGTCCCTCTTGTGAGAGAGGTGAGAAGATAGGATAGACTTGCTGCTTGCTGCACGTAAGACTATCTGACAGGACTCTCTGTTTTCCTCTATGTATTGTGTTGTTTGGCAGGATCTCACCTCTCCTCAGGTGCTGCTCGTTTATCAGTGATGAGGCTCTATTTAGATCAGTTAATCTTGGAGGAAATAGGACCCTTAAATATAACTTTTAATATTGATCAAGCTAAAAATGTGCCCCAAAACTTGGTGACAGATAATAACAACCCATGGCCGAGAAGATGCAACCCACCTATTACTGCATATATACCATCCACCACAAATTGAGCAATGAATGTAAATCTACTACATCAAGAGGAGGAAAAAGGATCGTTGACCAGGTGTTGAGGTAGAAATGAAATGCTACCAAGGGAATCTTTCCCTAATCAGATCCTGGTCTATCCTCAGCCCAGGGACCACCCCTGATGGTGGGGTTTCCCCGTCCTCGTACCTCCCCTAGAAAGCCCTATACGGCCCTAAAAATGATGACAAATTGTGAATTAACAATGATAATACTCCAGAATATAATAGTTGGTGTATTAGGTTGGTAAGAAAGTAGCCCAACGCGTTTAACCCTCGCGGGCTCCTCAGGGGGTCAATACAAAAAATGGTTAGAACAACTCGGACAATAAGGAAAATTGATGCTTCCTTAAAAATAATGACCGAATGTGTTTCACAAATAGAGGAAAACCACCGCACTGTGGAGAGCAGTTTGCTCTACTACGTATGCAGTGACCAAGTGGGTTCCATTAAATACATTATATCGTTATGGATAAGTTGGTGTCCGGATGATACTATAAACATCATGGAAAAGACACAATGAGACAGACCTTAAGAAGGGGGATATAGATGCATCACTAGTTCCTGCTGTATAAGGAGATGCTGCCTGTAACCAAAAATGACAAAGAACAGCAGATGAGCAAGACCCTCTAAAGATAACTCATTAAAAGCAATCAGGGGATACACTATAGAATAGCGAAAACTTACTAGTGAAAGATTCCCATTCAAATCCAGACTGCATCCTCCCAGGTGCTCGATGTGGCAGTAGAGCGGCATGCCGCATCACCACTTCCAGTGTGCTGGAACGCACGCGTCACTTCCGGTATTCGTAGCGCTTGCATATTGGCCTGCAGTGATACAGACCGGAGGAGGGAGTAAGTATGCAAAGCTACCTTACACTAGGAAGCCGCCGCGCTTGGAAACTTAGCAACTTAGGAGGGGGTGAAAAATATATTTTGCTATAATAAATACCCTGACACATATGAAATAAATGGGTCAGGGTAAAGAACAGTAAGGTGAGGGTGGCCCAGATGACGTCACTCTGATATTAAATTTGAATGCTTCCCGCATTCATGACCAATTAGGACTGTACTAGTTGACAGAAGAAAGAGATACCAAAATTCACAAAAAGGGGGGGGGGGGGAGAGACCCCAAACAATTCAATTAATTGAGGAAACAGACCACGTCAATCAACACCATGAAAAGGAGAAAAATATTTTCTAAAAAAAAAGATGAAACAAGTGAAGGATAATCTCTCATTTAGGCCTCCTTTTGGAGTTTTTTTTGTTCCAATCTCCCTTTCTGGGGGACATAGGGACCAATTCTAGGGCAGAAAATGTAAGAACTTTAGAGTTCCCTGCATGGTGTTCATTGACGTGACACGCGACTGGCGTGATATTTTGCTTCACTACATCATTAAGATGTTCACAGATTATTTTTCTTAGCTCCCTAAAGGTCTTCCCGATGTAGTCTTTGGGGCAGGGGCACTGACAGATGTAAATCAACCCTTGCATGCCCCACATCTGAGCAACCCCAGGGGTCGCCGATCCAGCCAAGTACCCAATGCTTCCGGGGGTACATAGTGGCTACGTACCAGCCTATCTCTGAGGCTCCTACCTCTGCGATAGGTGATGCTTGGGTAGGACGAGATGTTACTACATTTGGATCTATAAAGAGGATGGGCCAGTATCTATTTACAATTTCTCTCACCTCATCATTAGCAATGTCATAAGTAGAGATGAGACGGGTCTGAGCCTGTCCACTTACTAATTGTTGTTAGGAGGAGGAGAGATCCCTTTTTGAGAAAACCTCAGAAAAGCTGTGTGTCCTTAAGGAGATAGCCTTGAAGTTCTTCAGGGTTCCCTTCAGTACCTGGTACACTGGAGGGGATATGGCCCCAAGGAGAGGATTTGGGTTCCGGCTGTGGATGTTAGTGCCAGCCAACTGGTGAGGGCCTTTCACAGGGCCTACCCGGATAAAGTTGGGCCGGGGTGTCTGGAGGTCACCCATAGAAGGGGGGGTACTGTCATGCCCTGCTCAGGTTATGTGTGGAGGTCTGCCAGGTTAGCAGCACGTGTTTATAGTTTTTTGTTTGTTTTGGGTTTGGAGTTGAGCTGTGTCCGCCTTCCTTCAGGGGCACTGGGTGGGGTCGTTTGTGTGAGTTTAAATTACGCCCCTTCCCAGTGTCTTGTGCGGGTTATAGCTTCTATCTTGCTCAGAGGAAAGGAGGATTTGCTGTTTCTGCTCTGCTACAAGATAAGTTGGTTTTGGTTTCCTTTATGTGTTCTGTCTAGGCTGTTAGAGAGACACCTGCCTCCTCCAGGACCTGAGGAGGCAGGCTGCCTTTTTCCCCCTTTCCACCATCTTAGGGACTTTAGGGTATCTTCAGCCATAGGCACGGGGGCACATTTGTTCCCACCTTTAGGGTCTGAACGCGCGCACAGAAGTCCAGAAAGAGCTGGTAGGGAATTGTCAGGAAGTGTCCTTTATCCCCAGCTTCTGGGCCTAGATGCTTGTTTTGAGGTTTTCTGTGTGTTTATTGTATCTTGTATCCAACCCGACGTGACAGCTGTTTCTTATTATCTGGAGTGTGTTGTTTCTAGTCCTCAGGGAGACACAGGTTCCTTCATTCTGGAAGGAACCATCTGTCTCATCCCCTGCTACCTATTATAGGGCTTGTCAGTTTTAGCAGGGCTTTAGGTATCCGGTGTATGAGTATTTCCACCATCAGGATCTACTCATACTGGCAGGAGTAAGACCTAGGGATTACTAGGAGGTCACCATCCCTCTTGCTTAGCTTTTGAGGCCTAGATTGTTGTCTATTCGTTGTGGTTTGTATTTGGTGCTTTCCCTTCCCCTTAACCTGTTACACTGTGGCCCTGGGCATGGTGAAACTGTGCCTGCTGCCAGAGCACAAGAAACAAACTCATCCACGATACATAGCTTCATGTCCCAGTTTGCAGGGCGGCGCAGGACACCACTCTCAAAGTTACACCAGTTCGACCAGGTGGTCGATTGGATTGCAGCAGATAATGCTTCCAGTCGGTTAAGCACCACCCTGTCTTCCACAAAGTCCAGTCTCAGTAGCCAAGAGTCTGGTCAACAGATTCCTCAAAATATATTAAAGAATTACATATATTATAAGTGTCCGTATACGTGAGTTCTTAACCTGGAATGGACCCTTTTAAAATTCGCTTTTATTAGTTTTATTTAAAAAGCATAAGTATAGACACCCATTTAAAACTGGATATCCAAAACAAATAATAGGACAAGATGTTGCCCAGCTACCACTTTGAATTGGTGAAACAAAGAAGATAAATAGACAGATGTGCAAAGAATTCCTGTGGCATTAGTGACCTTTTAGGCTTGGAGTCGGGCAGAAAGTAGGGCACATTGATGTGGGTATTCGGGATGATTCTTTCCCTGTACCCGCCCTAAGATAATCCTCTGCCCAGGGATGAACCATGAAGGTGGTATCACCCTGTCCCCGTGCCTACCCAGTCTAGCCCTGTACAGTGGGAATTTATTACAAATGATGTCCGATAATTTTTTATATATATATTTTTATCCCAACGCGTTTCCCCACTTTTGGTTTGTCAGGGGGTCGGTTATAGGATAAGAATTATAATGATTAACATCATGCAGGATGAAATACAATAGATAGTTATATATAATTACTGTGTCCTGATCGATGCCATGATAGGGCAGTCCATTATGGAGGAACTGTGGATTCCCCAGACGAGCAAAAGTCACCTAGGAATAAAATATTATACAAGAGCCTGCTGTCAATATTATGGCTACATAAAAATATTCATATGGATTTCCAATTCGCGGTGACTTACATGTAGATGTCCCCTGTTGTTTAGACTGCCACCTGCCGTGTCCGATGAGGCAGTAAGGCATCCCTAGTGCTGTTTATAAAGGACTGATTAGAAGGCGCCTTTTTCTGTCTGGAGCCGCATGTCCGGTGGGTGGAACGCACGCTCCACTACTTCCGGTATCTTGGAACGCACGCTCTACTACTTCCGGTATTTTGGAACGCAGGCATCGCTTCCTGTCTGCTGAACCGCAGACGTCATTTCCGGAGTAGCGATGCCAGCGCGCTCCAAGTGCTCCTATATAGTACATATATGGTTTAAGATGAATCCGACTATGGCACCTGATTATTCCCCAGTGATTATTCTAATTGGACACTACTGGGCATCTTAGAGGGGCTGAAGTATATATGGTTGTTTATTGAGGTACGATTCCTCTGATAACTTTTACTCTGGGCACATTTGGTATGCCATGTAAAGCAAATTTGGTATGCCAGATAAGGCAGCCCTGTGGGGTTGTTTGTACATAATCCCCAAATCTCCCATTGTAATAAAAGGACCCTCTAAGGTCATACAAACAGCAACACAGTTGCAGGACCGAGTTCATTTCTGGGTTATAGCTGTTCTGACCAGTAGAGACGTGTGTACAGTCGACGTAATCACCTGATCAGACTAGATGAAAATTAGGTAGTAGATAGTTTAGCTGGGTGGGGCATGATATAGCACAGACCCTTCTGATATCATATATTGGGTACTTTGTGTACCCATGACCAGTTTGAGACCATTATTTATTTATGAGAGATAGAGGTAAGTATCGGAGGAAGGAGATTCCCGAACCCACTTAACTACTTTCTCAGATTCATGAGGTATGGGGAAACTCAACAAAAAACAAGTAAACGTCAATCGTTCATTGAGGCCAACAGGTGCTTGTGAGTGACATCTGTAGATCCATTCAGCTTCCCTGCGCAGAACCTTGTTATCCCAATCCCCCTTTCTCGGGGACATGGGTACAAGTTCTAACGCAGAGAAGAGTGAGCGAGGATCTCCTGAGTGGTATTCATGTACATGACTTGCCACCGGTGTGATTCTGTTGTTTCTAATATCACCTATATGCTCGCCCACTCTTTTCCTTAATTCCCTCAGGGTCTTTCCAATATAGTCCTTGGGACAGGGGCAACGGCAAATATAAATTACCCCTTTGCTTTTACAATTAATAAAATCCCGGATTTTAAATACCTTTTGGGTGGCCGAACATGTAATCGATTTACCTGTAGTAATAAATGGACAGATTTTGCATGTCCCACATTTAAACATGCCGATGGGGCGGCGATCAAGCCACGTTCCCGGTGGAGAAGGGGGCATATAGTGGCTGTGGACCAGTCTGTCTCTAAGACTCTGACCCCTGCGATAGGTTATGCTTGGGTGGGATGAGATGTTCTTGGCGACACTTGTGTCCATTTGTAAAATTGGCCAATACTTATTGAGAATGGTCCTTATCTCAGTGTTGGCCATGTCAAATGTGGAAATAAGACGTGTTTCGCCCCCACCATCATCCCCACGTGTTTTGGGGATAAGTAAGGTTTCTCTATCTGTTACTAGGGCTTGCTGAAAAGCATCTCTTAAAGTATTCTTTGGATACCCTCTGTCGGTAAGTCATTTATAGAGTTTCTTGGATTCGCAGTGAAAATCGCGTATACCCGAACAATTTCTGCGAATCCTGAGGTATTGTCCCCTGGGGATACCTCTTTTCTGTGGAGTGGGGTGGTGGCTCCCCCAGTGTAGTATGGAATTTGTTGCCGTAGATTTTCTGAAAATTGTGCTGACCAATTTGTCGCCTTGTTTGTGTATTGTCACGTCTAGGAAGATGATACTTTCTTCATGTACCTCAGATGTGAACTTAAGGCCTATGTCATCGATGTTTAAGACGTTGATGAAATCAGCAAATTCCCTCCTACTCCCATTCCAAAGCAAAAAATATCGTCAATATATCTCGTCCAGAAGGCCACCTTCTCATTCCACCACGTGTGGTGACCTGGAAAGACGATGTTGTCTTCCCACCAGCCCAGGAAGAGGTTGGCATATGTGGGGGCACATGGGCATCCCATGGCCGTCCCCCTGAGCTGGTGGTAGAACCGCCCACTGAACAGAAAAAAATTGTGCCTCAGAATGAAATTAAGTAGGGTTAGGATAAATTGATTATGTTCCTGGAAATGATTACCTCTTGTGCCGAGATAGTAGGTGACCGCCAAAAGTCCCTTATCGTGCGGGATGCTACTATATAAGGACTCGACGTCAATGCTGGCTAATAAACAGATCCAGACTTCAAAAGAAGAGAATCTTCTCTCCAAACTTCTGTGGAACGGTTCCAAAATCTCATCAAGGAACGCAAACACAGACAGTTTGTGAAAGATTTGAGTGACTTTCGGGAAAATAGGGCCTATTAAGTGGTAAAAAAGTCAAATTATCCCTCTGCCTCTGAGGTCTCCTCCTCTGATATTGAATACTCAGAGAGCGAGTCTATTGGGAGAGGAGACAAGGGTGGTAATAGAAAGGGCCCGGCATCCCAAAATAAAAAACAAAGGAACAAATGGAGAAAATGGGGAAGGGAAACAAACAACCAGAGAGGCGGAGGCTACCGGGAGACTACCTTACCCTCAGTGGCATCCTCCTCCTATGGGGCATCGGGCTTGGAAAATGCCGCCACACATCTCCCCTCTCCGTCTATATCCACAGCATCAACAGCGGTTCCTTTTTTAGGACAGGGTCAACCACCCTACCAACTACGGGACAGAACCAAATAGACAACATGGCCCAAAACAGTGAAGATCTACAAATTATTAATTTGTCTGTGCGGGTCCTAAATACCGCAGAGATCTAAGTACTGAAAAAGGGACTTTCATTCGTCCCTACGACTGAGTTCAGGATCTTTACATGGATCAAGGATCTGGACTTATTCTGTCAAACTCAGGTGGAGGAAATATTTTGACCTCTCTAACAAACAATCCCATGACAGACTAGGGATACAGGAATGCGACCTGGCAGACCTTGCCATCCTAATGGATTTATGGGAGGAGGGTTCGAAAAAACCAGGAGAAGGTCCTTTTACTAAACTTCGCCCTAAAAGTAGAAGAATGCCTCCACCACTTAATTACGAACATATCGATATTTTCCAACAATTAGTCACCAGGGAATTAGAAACAGTAAAAACGCCCCGTTCACATGGCAGGAATCTGACTAGAGAGGAATTCGAGGCCTTGAGGACACTGGAAAAAGATAACTCTATTGTCATCAAGCCCTCGGATAAAGGGGGGAACCTGGTGATAATGAATCATGATCTGTATATAAAGATGTGTATGGATCTCTTGAAGGACAAAAGTGGTTACCAAATTCTACCAAGTGACCCGACAGATACCTATCTTACAGAACTCCAAAAAATCCTGGATACAGGACTGGAGCAGAGAGTCATTGGTAAATCAGAGTATCACTTTTTATTATCAAGTCATCCACAGATTGCAACCCTGTATGGACTCCCCAAAGTCCATAAGGGGACGACCCCTTTAAAGGGTCGACCGATAGTATCTGGTGTTAATTCAATCACACAAAACTGTGGTCTTTATCTTGATCAGGTATTGAAAGATTTTGTGGTGTCCCTTGCATCATACACAAGGGACACCATGGATTTTCTGAAAAAAACTGAGTCCCTGGGGATCGAACCCTCCTGTTTATTAGCCAGCATTGACGTTGAGTCCTTATATAGTAGCATCCCGCATGATAAGGGACTTTTGGCGGTCACCTATTATCTCGGCACAAGAGGTAATCATTTCCAGGAACATAATCAATTTATCCTAACCCTACTTAATTTCATTCTTAGGCACAATTTTTTTCTGTTCAGTGGGCGGTTCTACCACCAGCTCAGGGGGACGGCCATGGGATGCCCATGTGCCCCCACATATGCCAACCTCTTCCTGGGCTGGTGGGAAGACAATATCGTCTTTCCAGGTCACCACACGTGGTGGAATGAGAAGGTGGCCTTCTGGACGAGATATATTGACGATATTTTTTTGCTTTGGAATGGGAGTAGGAGGGAATTTGCTGATTTCATCAATGTCTTAAACATCAACGACATAGGCCTTAAGTTCACATCTGAGGTACATGAAGAAAGTATCAACTTCCTAGACGTGACAATACACAAACAAGGCGACAAATTGGTCAGCACAATTTTCAGAAAATCTACGGCAACAAATTCCATACTACACTGGGGGAGCCACCACCCCACTCCACAGAAAAGAGGTATCCCCAGGGGACAATACCTCAGGATTCACAGAAATTGTTCGGGTATACACGATTTTCACTGCGAATCCAAGAAACTCAGTAAAAGACTTACCGACAGAGGGTATCCAAAGAATACTTTAAGAGATGCTTTTCAGCAAGCCCTAGTAACAGATAGAGAAACCTTACTTATCCCCAAAACACGTGGGGATGATGGTGGGGGCGAAACACGTCTTATTTCCACATTTGACATGGCCAACACTGAGATAAGGACCATTCTCAATAAGTATTGGCCAATTTTACAAATGGACACAAGTGTCGCCAAGAACATCTCATCCCACCCAAGCATAACCTATCGCAGGGGTCAGAGTCTTAGAGACAGACTGGTCCACAGCCACTATATGCCCCCTTCTCCACCGGGCTTGATCGCCGCCCCATCGGCATGTTTAAATGTGGGACATGCAAAATCTGTCCATTTATTACTACAGGTAAATCGATTACATGTTCGGCCACCCAAAAGGTATTTACAATCCAGGATTTTATTAATTGTAAAAGCAAAGGGGTAATTTATATTTGCCGTTGCCCCTGTCCCAAGGACTATATTGGAAAGACCCTGAGGGAATTAAGGAAAAGAGTGGGCGAGCATATAGGTGATATTAGAAACAACAGAATCACACCGGTGGCAAGTCATGTACATGAATACCACTCAGGAGATCCTCGCTCACTCAGCTTCTCTGCGTTAGAACTTGTACCCATGTCCCAGAGAAAGGAGGATTGGGATAACAAGGTTCTGCGCAGGGAAGCTGAATGGATCTACAGATGTCACTCACAAGCACCTGTTGGCCTCAATGAACGATTGACGTTTACTTGTTTTTTGTAGAGTTTCCCCATACCTCATGAATCTGAGAAAGTAGTTAAGTGGGTTCGGGAATCTCCTTCCTCCAATACTTACCTCTATCTCTCATAAATAAATAATGGTCTCAAACTGGTCATGGGTACACAAAGTACCCAATATATGATATCAGAAGGGTCTGTGCTATATCATGCCCCACCCAGCTAAACTATCTACTACCTAATTTTCATCTAGTCTGATCAGGTGATTACGTCGACTGTACACACGTCTCTACTGATCAGAACAGCTATAACCCAGAAATGAACTCGGTCCTGCTACTGTGTTGCTGTTTGTATGACCTTAGAGGGTCCTTTTATTACAATGGGAGATTTGGGGATTATGTACAAACGACCCCACAGGGCTGCCTTATCTGGCATACCAAATTTGCTTTACATGGCATACCAAATGTGCCCAGAGTAAAAGTTATCAGAGGAATCGTACCTCAATAAACAACCATATATACCTCAGCCCCTCTAAGATGCCCAGTAGTGTCCAATTAGAATAATCACTGGGGAATAATCAGGTGCCATAGTCGGATTCATCTTAAACCATATATGTACTATATAGGAGCACTTGGAGCGCGCTGGCATTGCTACTCCGGAAATGACGTCTGCGGTTCAGCAGACAGGAAGTGATGCCTGCGTTCCAAAATACCGGAAGTAGTAGAGCGTGCGTTCCAAGATACCGGAAGTAGTGGAGCGTGCGTTCCACCCACCGGACATGCGGCTCCCGACAGAAAAAGGCGCCTTCTAATCAGTGCTTTATAAACAGCACTAACACAGGGATGCCTTACTGCCCCATCGGACACGGCAGGTGGCAGTCTAAACAACAGGGGGACATGGCATCGATCAGGACACAGTAATTATATATAACTATCTATTGTATTTCATCCTGCATGATGTTAATCATTATAATTCTTATCCTATAACCGACCCCCTGACGAAAAGTGGGGAAACGCGTCGGGGTAAAAAAATATATATAAAAAATTATCGGACATCATTTGTAATAAATTCCCACTGTACAGGGCTAGACTGGGTAGGCACGGGGACAGGGTGATCCCACCATCAGGGTTCATCCCTGGGCAGAGGATTATCTTAGGGCGGGTACAGGGAAAGAATCATCCCGAATACCCACATCAATGTGCCCTACTTTCTACCTGACTCCAAGCCTAAAAGGTCACTAATGCCACGGGAATTCTTTGCACATCTGTCTATTTATCTTCTTTGTTTCACCAATTCACGGTGGTAGCTGGGCAACATCTTGTCCTATTATTTGTTTTGGTTATCCAGTTATCAATGGGTGTCTATACTTATGCTTTTTAAATAAAACTAATAAAAGCGAATTTTTAAAGGGTCCATTCCAGGTTAAGAACTCAACAGATCCCTCACCCTGATCCTCCTTCCTCCCACCATGAAGAGTCTTGGCAAACAAGTGATCCCACACTCGGGTATTCCGAGGAGCTCTTTTCATCGCCATTCCTTGATTTGGCCCTCTTGCCAAGCCCGCTTGAAGAGGGACATGAGGAAATCTTGTGCACTGATTCCCAAACTCTTGAGCATTCACAGTCAGAAAAAGATGACGGTGGTGAACGGCAATTGGTGTTTCACGAGGTGGATGATGATAATGAGACATAGTTGCCAATAATTTAATCACAATTAGTGTCTCAAGAGGTTCATGATGAGGATGAGACACAGTTGTCAATAAGTGAGGTTCTTGTTAGGTCAACAAGTCAGGAGGATGACCAGAGTGAGGAAATGGAAGAAGTGGTGGACGATGAAATCATTTACCCAGCCTGGGAAGGTGGCAAGCCGAGCGAGGACAGCAGTACAGAGGGGGAGGGATCCGCAGCACCACAACAGGCTGGAAGAGGCAGTGGGGTGGCAAAAGGGAGAAGGCAGGCCACACCAAACAGGCCCACAACTGCTCCCCGGAGCACACCCTTGCGGCAATCTCCCTTGCCAAGGGGTAGGTGTTCCGCAGTCTGTTGCTTTTTTGAGGAAAGTGCGGACGATAAAATAATTGTCATTTGCAACCTGTGCCGTACACAAATGAGCAGGGGTGTGTACACTAGCAACCTCACCACTACCAGCATGATCCGCCACATGGCATCATAGCACCCTAATAGGTGGGCCAAACGCTTGGGTCCACAATCAGTGTCTGCGGGTCACACCACTGCCTCCTCTTCCCCTCTGTTATGTGCTGGCCAATCCCCTGTACAAGACGCAGGCCCGGATGCCTCCTGCCCTGCACCTGGACCTTCGCAATCATTATCAACATCACTTCTGTGTCACAGTGCAGCGTACAGATGTCCATATCCCAGGCCTTTAAATGAAAGCGCAAATACCCAGCCACCCACCCACAGGCCATAGCACTAAATGTGCACCTTTCCAAATTGCTGGCCCTGGAAATGTTGCCATTAAGGCTTGTGGACACTGAGGCTTTCCACAGCCTGATGGCGGAGGTCCCTCGTTTATCAGTCCCCAGGCGCTACTATTTTTCCCCCGTGTGCCGCCCCGCCTTACACCAGCATGTGTCCATAACATCACCCGTGCCCTGACCAATGCAGTTATTGGGAAGGTCCACTTAACGACTGAAACACGGACCAGTGCTTTTGGCCAGGGACGCTACATTTCCCTGACGGCTCACTGGGTGAACCTTGTGGAGGCCAGGAGCGAATCTTACCCAGGGACGGCACAGGTCCTAACTACACCAAGGATGGCAGGCCCTACTTCCATCAGGATTTCCGCCACCACCTACATTAGTGGCTGCAACCCTTCTCCTCCACCTCCTCATCCACTTCCACTGAATTCTCATCTTGTGGCACCAGTCAGCCATCAGTCAGTAGCTGGAAGCAGCGTAGCACTGCAGTGGGGAAGCGGCAACAGGCCGTGCTGAAACTTGATGCACTGATAAGTGCATCCGCCTGTCAACTGAAAATGCTGACAGGTTGAAAGCGTCTGAACATAAAGGCACTTTAAATGTGGCTTTTATGGTGTATTGAATATACTGAATTCACATGCACCCCTTCCACCACAAAAAGGGTATATGGTTTAATCTTCCTTTTCTTGTCCTCCTCCATCATATCAACATGCTTATTAGGCTGCCCTCGCTCCTAATGTTTTAGAGGGTCAGCTCAGCGTCAGACCCTCACCCCTAATGTTTTAGAGGGTCACCAGCAGGCCCTCGCCCCAAATGTTTTAGAGGGTCAGCTCAGCAGCAGACCCTCACCCCTATTTATTTAGATGGTCATATCAGCAGCAGACCCTCGCCCCTAATGTTTTAGATTGTCAGCTCAGCAGCATACCCTCACCCCTAATGTTTTAGGTGGTCAGATCAGCATCAGACCCTCCCCCCCAAATCTTTTAGATGGTCAGATCAGCAGTAGACCCTAACCCCCCTAATCTTTTAGATTGTCAGCTCAGCAGCAGACCTTCACCCCTAATTTTTTAGATGGCTAGATCAGCAGCAGACCCTCACCCCTAATGTTTTAGAAGGTCATATCAGCAGCAGACCCTCACCCCTAATTTTTTAGATGGTCAGATCAGCAGCAGGCCGTCGCCCCTAATGTTTTGGATGGTCAGCTCAGCAGCAGACCCTCACCCCTAATATTTTAGAAGGTCAGATCAGCAGCAGGCCCTCGGCCCTAATGTTTTATTGGGACAGCTCAGCAGCAGACCCTCACCCCAAATTTTTTAGATGGTCAGCTCAGCAGCAGACCCTTACCCCTAATTTTTTAGATGGTCAGATTAGCAGCAGGCCCTCACTCCTAATTTTTTAATTGGTCAGATCAGCAGCAGGCCCTCACCCCTAATGTTTCAGAGGGTCAGCTCAGCAGCAGACCCTCACCCCTAATTTTATAGATGGTCAGATCAGCAGCATGCCCTCACCCCTAATATTTTAGAGGGTCACCAGCAGGTCATCAATCATAATTTTTCAAGAGTTTGTATGATGCCCTCCTATATGTGTAATAAAGCAGCGGTCCCCAACCGCCGGGCCGCGGCCCAGGACTGGGCCCTGCAAGATTGTTTGCCAGGCCACGTCAATCAGGGCCATCCTTAATGTGGTACTAATGAAGCGCTTCCATTATGGAAGTGTTTCATTAGTACAGGAGGACGCTTTGTGACCTCACACTGTGCGCCACGGTACACAGTCGACAGCAGGATGAAGAGGATCGCAATGGTGAGGAGCGGTGGCATCCAGGAGAGGTTAGTGTTTTTTTTGTTTTTTTTTTCATTTGTGCTGGGGGTTGACATGGGGGCTTATGGCTGACATGGGGCCGGGGGGCCTATGGCTGACATAAGGGCTGGGGGCTGACATATGGCTGATGGCTGACATAAGGGGCTGATGACTGACATGAGAGCTGGGGGCTGACATGGGGGCTTATGGCTGACATATGGACTGGGGGCTGACATATGGCTGATGGCTGACATAAGGGGCTGATGGCTGACATGGGGGCTTATGGCTGACATGGGGGGCTGATATGGGGGACTGATGGCTGACATAAGGGCTTATGGCTGACATGGTGGCTTATGGCTGACATGGGGGGCTTATGGCTGACATGGGGGGCTTATGGCTGACATGGGGGGGCTTATGGCTGACATGGAAGGCTTATGGCTGACATGGGGGCTGGGGGCTGACATAAGGGCTGGGGGCTGACATAAGGGCTGGGGGCTGACATGGGGGTGCTGATGGCTGACATATGGGCTGATGGCTGATATAAGGGCTGGAGGCTGACATGGGGGGCTGATGGCTGACATGGGGACTGATAGATGGCTAAGGGTTGGGGTTTGATCTGAGGCATTGGGGGTATGATTGATATTGGGGTCTAATTAGAGCTGTCAGCAGAGGTCTGATTAACATTGGGGGTCTGATTGCTGGTCTGACCTGAGGTGTAATGAAAAATATTTTTTTCTTATTGTTCTCCTCTAAAACCTAGGTGCATCTTATAGGGGAAAAAATACGGTACAGCACAGCAGAGACACGAGTCAGTTTATATAGTGCTATATATTTTAATATGCACCTTGTGTTTTGTTATGTGCATAAATCAGTCAGCGCTGACTAGCACCCCTAAGTACTGTAGAGCACCCGAGCATCCCAAAGTGTTCTACTCGAGCACCCAAGCACTTTGGTGCTCGATCAACACTAGAAATTAGGATTTGGTTCTTGCTATGAAGCATTTCTGGTGCTAACCTTTATTATTTTTTTGTAATTATAATGACCAACCTTTATTAGGGTGGATTTCGATGTAATCTTTTAGATGGAGAGATGTGCGAATGTTATATTTATGTGTGGTACTAATTCACTGTTCTATATTTTATATAGGAAGAAACTATCATATAGGAGGAAACTAGATTACACTAGAGGCGCAAAAAAAATTTGGCAAAGAAAAATATCTATAGAATATAAGAACACAAGGATGATTGTACTTATAGCAATAGAACAGCCTTTTTTGTCATTTAAAAATTTATTCATGCATTATGTGAAATATTGGCATTGCTATAAAGGATATTATAGCACTTTACAGGGAATGTAATCATGTATTTGCATAAATTAATTGTCATGCACAGTAATTAATATTCATGTATCTACACTATATAAAAAAATATTGTATAATTATGATTGTACACTTCATGCAATGTGGTATCTGTATTTCATGTGGATACAATTACAGAAATAATTAATTGGCACTGCATTTTGTTGTTTTTTAGTTTGTCACTTTTAATATAATGTTAATATAATTTGATCTGCACTTTATCATCACTTGGAGAGCACCTTGCACTTTTGTACATTTGCACTTTATGTATTTGATAAGAATATCCATGACTATAGATATATTAAGATAGATAGATCTATGCCTACTAAAATAATGGTGACTAAGGGAACACATACCTCACCGCAGAGCTGTTCTGTGTCTGATAAGATCCAGCAGCTAGTGCAGACATCGCAATGATCATATGAATCAAGCAGGAAACAGCAGTATTGCCGCTTTCTGATTTGTACACATATCACCTCAGCAGTCACATGATATCTGAGGCCAGGCTGCAGCATCATGTGAATGATGGACAGCACATGGCCACTGCAGGCAAAGAGGGAGCTGAATATTTAAAGGTGAATATGGACTTTTTTTATATATATAGCTCTGACTAATTTTAATAAATCTAGAAAAACATCTTTAATGCTGCAGCTTAAAGTGACACACAGGACTGCATGAGCACGGCTTCTTTTTATGAGCCAGTTCAGTTACACTTCTCAAATGTTCTCATGCTTCTGCAGATATAACATGCAATCCAGCAAGCATAGACGGACTGGGAACTTAAAGTGCATCACAAAATACTGCCTTTTAGCAATACAAAAACAAAAAAAAAACATATATAGAATAACGGATATTAGATAGGGGCGCTCCCACTAGCAGTAAGGAAACCAATAAAGAGTATGAGGGAGCTTAAAATATAACTTTTACTAGTATACTTTTTAAGAGAAAAAGTGCCACGTACAGATAATTAGGGTATGGCTTAAAAAGTATGGAACAGTCTTACCATTCCGACGCAACCCTAATAGGGATCAACCGAGCGCGGTGGAAGAAATACACCACGTCTGGGCTGGTTGTTGGATGTGGTCGTTGGTTGTTTGAAGATGTAGACCGTGCAGGGAACCAATATCCCTAGTGGTCCCTGATTGGGGATGGGGGCATTGCTGTTGTTCACCTGCCTGTCTATACAGAGTTCTTACTCCGCAAGGGGCGGCCCTGTCCGGATACCTTACCCTAGGATAGGGAGGTATCCCTATTATGCCCTATAGGATAGTTCCCAACGTGTCACGTTTCAAGTGGTCTATCATCAGGGGAAAAATCCAAAATAGACGATGGTCCTATGAGGTGGAAGACCCCACAAGTTGTTGGGGGGCACCTCTGGGGCAGCTGAAATTATGTCTTCAGCTGCCCCAGAGGTGCACCCCAACAACTTGTGGGGTCTTTCACCTCATAGTACCATCGTTGTCCTGCTCCTTCACACCCTAAAGATCCACTGATCTAAGGTTTGGCTTTTGCATATTTTGGATTTCTCCCCTGATGATAGACCACTTGAAACGTGACACGTCGGGAACTATCCTATAGGGCATAATAGGGATACCTCCCTATCCTAGGGTAAGGTATCCGGACAGGGCCGCCCCTTGCAGAGTAGGAACTCTGTATAGACAGGCAGGTGAACAAGAGCAATGCCCCCATCCCCAATCAGGGATCACTAGGGATATTGGTTCCCTGCACTGTCTACATCTTCAAACAACTAACGACCACATCCAACAACCGGCCCAGACGTGGTGTATTTCTTCCACCACGCTCGGTTGATCCCTATTAGGGTTGCGTCGGAATGGTAAGACTGTTCCATACTTTTTAAGCCATACCCTAATTATCTGTACGTGGCACTTTTTCTCTTTAAAAGTATACTAGTAAAAGTTATATTTTAAGCTCCCTCATACTCTTTATTGATTAGCAGTACAAAATACCTCCAGAAAAAGCCATTTTCTGTCCTCCTTTTCCAGTTGCCTTACGATGGCTATACAACCGAATTTAGGAGTCAGGAGGGGAGCGTCAGATCATTACTTACCATTAGAGATAAGCAAAGTTTCCAAAAGTTCTACGCCGCCCTCTAGCTCCTCATGTTCCTCCTGCTCTTCTGCTGCTACTTGAGCAGATAAAGCACCTAGTTCTGTATAGAATTCCTGGGCATTTATGTGCTTCTCATCCTCCTCCTCCTCCTGTGCCAGTTCAGCCTCCACAGGGCTCAGGTGGCCATGAGATATAGGCGCCATGTCTTCTTTCCCATCGTCAAATTTATCAGCATTCCCCCCAGGACGTGAAGGAGCTGAATGACATCATTCATCCCGTAGTCCTAGTGACTGACAAATAAAGTGGCCTCCTCCAAGGGCCTGAACAAACATTAGATGTCACGCATGAGCTGCCACTGTCTAACATCAAATTTACACCGGGGAATAGTCCTGTCCATGTGCATCAACAAGAAATCGGTCATGAGTTTCCACTTCTCATACAGACAGTCCAACATGTGAGTGTGGAGTTTCAAAGTGTGGAAACATCGCATATGAAGTGATATAGGGGAACACCATTCTGCCTTTGCAGGTCAAGGAGGGCATGCAGTGTCGGACTGGGCTACCTAGGGCCCACCTGTAAAACTTATTTTGGGTGCCCTGTGTACGAATACATTCAACTATTTCCTGTTCACGCAGCAGCAGACAGCAGCAAGATGCTACAAGATCATTGATTATGGGGGTTCCTGCAGCGACTTTGAAAAGATGGGGGTCACTGGGAAAAGAGGATACTCTCTGGCCTGTCTCTGTACCTATAAGACTTCTCGGCCACATGATACACCTACAGTCATGTGAAAAAATTAGGACACCCTTTGAAAGCATGTGGTTTTTTGTAACATTTTTAATAAAAGGTTATTTCATCTCCGTTTCAACAATACAGAGAGATTAAAGTAATCCAACTAAACAAAGAAAACTGAAGAAAAGTCTTTTCAAGATCTTCTGTAAATGTCATTCTACAAAAATGCCTATTCTAACTGAGGAAAAAGATAGGACACCCTCACATGTATTCCCTCTTAAATTGGCTCAGATCTCACACAGGTATATCACACCAGGTGCACATAATTAGTAGATCGTTACTCTGCATGTTGAATGAGGCTTGCCCTATTTAAACCTCAGACATTTAGTTTGGTGTGCTCCTGACTGTTGAAGTGAGAGTGAGCACCATGGTGAGAGCAAAAGAGCTGTCAGAGGACTTCAGAAAAAAGATTGTAGCAGCCTATGAGTCTGGGAAGGGATTTAAAAAGATCTCAAAAGATTTTGAAATCAGCCATTCCACTGTCCGGAAGATAGTCTACAAGTGCTGGGCTTTCAAAACAACTGCCAACATGCCCAGGACTGGTCGCCCCAGCAAGTTCACCCCAAGAGCAGACCGCAAGATGCTAAAAGAGGTCTCCAAAAACCCTAAAGTGTCATCTCGAGAACTACAGCAGGCTCTGGCTACTGTTGATGTAGAAGTACATGCCTCTACAATCAGAAAGAGACTGTACAAGTTTAACTTGCATGGGAGGTGTGCAAGGAGGAAACCTTTGCTTTCCAAGAGAAACATCGAGGCCAGACTGACATTTGCCAAAGATAAAGTTGACAAAGACCAGGACTTCTGGAATAATGTTCTTTGGACAGATGAGTCCAAAATTGAATTATTTGGACACAACAGCAGAGGACATGTTTGGCGTAAACCAAACACAGCATTCCAAGAAAAGAACCTCATACCAACTGTGAAGCATGGAGGTGGAAGTGTCATGGTTTGGGGCTGCTTTGCTGCAGCAGGACCTGGTCAGCTCACCATCATAGAATCCACGATGAATTCTACTGTGTATCAGAAGGTGCTTGAAGAACATGTGAGACCATCAGTTAGAAAATTAAAGCTGAAGCGGAACTGGACCATGCAACATGACAATGACCCAAAACATACTAGTAAATCAACCAAAGATTGGCTGAAAAAGAAGAAACGGAGAGTCCTGGAATGGCCAAGTCAAAGTCCAGATTTGAATCCCATTGAGATGCTGTGGGGTGACTTGAAAAGGGCTGTACGTGCAAGAAACCCCTCAAACATCTCACAGCTGAAAAAGTTCTGCATTGAGGAGTGGGGTAAAATTTCCTCAGACCGATGTCGAAGACTGGTAGATGGCTACAAGAACCGTCTCACTGCAGTTATTTCAGCCAAAGGAGGTAACACTCGCTATTAGGGGCAAGGGTGTCCTATCTTTTTCCTCAGTTAGAATAGGCATTTTTGTAGAATGACATTTACAGAAGATCTTGAAAAGACTTTTCTTCAGTTTTCTTTGTTTAGTCGGATTACTTTAATCTCTCTGTATTGTTGAAACGGAGATGAAATAACCTTTTATTAAAAATGTTACAAAAAACCACATGCTTTCAAAGGGTGTCCTAATTTTTTCACATGACTGTATAATAATAATGAGTAATAGCCGGGTAGTTTCTTAAATAATCTACCCAGTTTTTTTTATATGAACATAGGCTGGTTGAGGTGCTGTACACTGCCTATCTATATATACTGCAGTAAGTCTACTGTGTTATGTGCTACTTGTGCAGGGAGGTGGAGACTAGGGGCCCACCAGAGGATTCACCTGTAACCCTGTGGGCCAGTCCGAGCCTGTTTGCATGGTAAGAGAGTCTGAAGTGCATGCACAGTTTCCTAGACATTTTCAAGACGTCTTACAGTTGGGTGGTAGACTTTAGGAACCAGGTGACAAACAGATTAAAGACGTGCGCCATCCATGGCGCACAGGTCAGCCCTCCCTGATGCCGAGCAGACAGAATGTTCTTCCTGTTATCGATGACCATCAATCCTATTTCCAGTTGGTGAGGAGACATTCAGGATTCGATTTCTTGGTTGATGCAGTTCCTCTTCGGTGTGACTTCGTTTGCCCAGGCTGCCCAGGTGCAGAACCGCGTGACAACACAGTGCTTTGCATAGGTGGTATGCTGGAGGACCACTCTGAACTGTGCCTAAAGTGGAGGCTGAGGACAAGGTGGAGGATGAGGAGGCAGAGGAGGACATTGGTGCAGAAATCCTACTATGCAGAGGCGGTATTGCCATCACCTGGCCAAGTTGCTGGTGTGCCTGGGCCTGAACCACATTTACCCAGTGGACTGTAAAGGACATATATTGTCCTTGACCATAGTTACAGCTAGACGTCAGCTCTTTCATGAAATTATGAGATGCCGACAGGCAAAAGGAATGGCCCACCTTCTGCTTAACATATGTGTGCAGGGCTGGTAAAGCTTTTTTAGAAAAGTAATGACAGCTTGGGACTCAACCTGATCTCGACTGTGCCACGACGGTCATATCCTATAGTGTGTGATAAAAGAGACTGCAAATTGTAACGTTAAAACAATAAAAAACAAAAACAAAATAAACTCCTCACTTATATACATAGATTTTTATAAACCCCCTCTCTCTCCAAATTTCCAGTCCTCAGAGGCATACACAAGGGGGCAGTTACATGGTTCAACCTGTCACCCTTTCATCTAATGGCTGCAGCTAGGGTCAAGGACCAAAGGTGCACTATAGGTCTTTTGTGGTTTACTTGTGCAAAAATTTTGGAGAAATAATGGTGGCGTGGGACTCTTCACCTTGGCTTGGCACAAGCCATCAGTTCTCTGAAAGTCTACCACATGGAAAGGGAGGGACTGTAATACCAGCAACTTGGCCAGGAGCACGTTCAGCATCTACACTGTTGGATGAGTGCACTCATACTGTTGTCTTTTTGCAATCGCCTCGGTGATGGATTGCTGGCAAAATGAGTTAGGAGGAGCATCAGGACCAGTAGATGCTGGGAAGGAAACACAGCTCCCTTCTGCTGAGGTGGTGAGCCTTGACTGCTGGAAAAGGGTTGCGGTCCGGAGGAGATACCTCAGGCTGTACCACTACATTACGCCATGGTTTTCCCAGGACACTTTATGGTGTTGATGCAGAGCCGTGGTGCCAACATTGGCACCCTGGCTACGCTTAACCTTATGCCCACAAATTCAGATTCTACACACGGCCACACTGATGTCCTCCGGCGACTTGATGAAAAATTCCCACACCAGTGAGTATGACATTTTAATCCCACCAATCCATGCTGACTGCCTGCCGCTGCTTCTATGAACCCGTGCACCGCTAGTTGTTTCCAGACAGGTAGGCTCCTGAGTAGCAGATGGTCTACCCCTGTCAAGTTTGGTTCCAGATCTAACACTGCTCCCACCCTTATGACTCATGGCCACGCTTGCACCCTGCTGGCTCAGCCACTGTCTCACACACATGCTACCGCCCTCATCCCCTGATGATGATGATGATGAAGAAACCCCCTCTTCACCCGGTTCCCACGTGCGATCGGCTACATCATCATACACTACTGTCTGCATGTCACTGATGTGACCCTCACCAGTCTCAGGGCCGTGTATCTGACCGCTCGCAACACCTGCTCCCACGTGACTCTCATTGTCGCTACTTGCCACCTAAAAGGAAAAATCAGCTGATATCTCCTCCAAATCTTGGCTGGACAGTAGCTGCTGACTGTCCTTAATAAGCTCGTCCTCGCTGAAAAGCGGAGCAGAGTCGGCAGCATACAATATTTCCCAGAGCAGAAAACAGAAAAAGAAAGAGGCAGGTTCAGGACAGGTGGGGGCACAGAGTTTGTTCCTGGGCCATGCCAACTAAGCATGTTGTCAGAGGAACCCATCGACTCCTGGCTGGGGGTGTCTTATTTCAGTTGAGATGATGTTGAAGACCAAGTCAACCATTCAAAACACAACCACTGGATGACACTGGCAGTTCTGGTCTGTTGCTGCGACTGCTGCTACTGCCCCCCTTCTTCTTATGCTGCTACTTCTGCCAGCTCCAGATTTTTTTTGCCACTGCCCATTCCCTTGGAAAGCACTGGCACCTATCTGTTGGACATACTGTACAGTAACAGTAACAGTAAGTGTAAAATACCAGTAGTATTAGACCGCTTTCTAACTTCAATTAGAGAATTAAGGCCTAATAGAATTACTTATCTATAACACAAGGTGTAAAACTAAATATTTCACCCCGATATTTCACCCAAATTACAGAAACAAAGCCTAAAGGAATTATGTTTAAAACAATGTGAACACCCCAAAATCAGTAGTATTAAACCCTATTTCAACCCAATTACAGAAACAAGGCCTAATGGAATTATCTATGTATAAAACAATGTGAACACAACAATATCAGTAGTATTAGAACACTATTTGATCCCAATTACAGAATTAAGGCCTAATGGTATTACTTATGTATAAAACAATGTGAACACCCCAAAATCAGTTGTATTAGACCCAATTTCAACCCAATTAAAGAAACAAGAGTAATAGTGGCTCCTCCAGATTATTCCCTGGAGTGGTGCTCTTGTCTGAGGTGGTTCACCTAACCACTGATGGGTATGTAATTAATAGAAGTAAGAAAAGTCGACAGGCAGTTTTTGTTAAAATGCTAATTTTTATTCATTAAAAAAATTATTAAAAAATATTGGATTTTTTTTTATTTGTTTGATGTTGGGATGGGGGATGTGTGGTGTGATCTGGGTAATTGAAAGGTGTGACCTAAAAATATTATTCCGGTGTGGGGGGCTTAGGTTGTGTGTAGTGCTGGTATTGTCACCCAAGGTAGTGAGGTACCGTAATAATGTCTAATCGTTGGGAGTAAATAATCGAAAAGTGTAAAAAATGTTGAAAAATATAATCGATGCAAAATATGAACATAAATCGATACTAAATATCGTGATGGAATAAAGAAAAAATGTAGAAAAATATAAAATATAAGGATAAGGATCCAATAATGTCCAAGAAATTGTCCAAAAGGTTTAGGATAAAAATATGTGTATTGAGAATTAAAAATTAAAACAGAGCTGACAAAAGGGTTGGAAGTTAGTCCAGTATCGTTAAATAGTCTTTGCAGGTATAATAGCGTGCGTAAATACAGGCAAAATTTGTCTCCCGTCAGAACAACCGGTTAGTTGTATAAAGTTTGCTTTTGGTTTATTGCTGGTGGCGTCCCACACAGCAATTGTTTGTACTCACCCTACGGTCCGAGTTGGATACCTGTTTTGGTAGAGCGGTAGCCGGTGCGATCTTCCTGACGGTTTGTTCGTACACCCTGCATGTCGCTCGCTTTTTCTTGCTGGATCGGCGTCTGGTAGAGCGGTAGCCGGTGCGATCTTCTTGGCGGTTTGTTCGTGCACGCTGTATGTTGCGCGCTTTTTCCTGCTGGATCGGCGTCTCACGTGATCTACCACGTGGTTGTTGGCCGTTCAGTTGGTGATTTTTTTCTTCGTATACCTCGTATATATTCGCAAAGAATTTTTTATGTAGTTGCGATGGTCTGAGGTCCTTTTAGCAAAGGCGTGGGTTTTGGTGGGTAGTCGCACCATCATTTTGCAGCGCACAGAAAAAAACCTCCTAGGCTGTGAGCTGTGCGCTGAGATTGGCCAGCGCTGCAGCCTATGAGAAGGAGACGCCCACAGGACAAGGGCAGACACCGCCTACTATAACTTAGAGAGTGAATATACCGGAGGGCATAACAGGAGAATGGAGCGGCACCCGGGGATAATAGTAAGTGCAGTGAGATCCCCGGGGGCCGCTCTCCATGGCAGCATACTTCGTTCACAATGTTTTTCAAGGTGAAAGGTCCTCTTTAAGTGTGCTACAGGCATAAATGTCTTGGTGTGTGCATTGCTTGTTTCCTATGTGTGATTGGTGTGTGCTATTTATGTTCTATGTATCAGTGCTGTATGTGCAGCATGTGACTTCTGCATCAGTGGCATGTGAGCCATGTATAAGTGTCTTAAGTGCAGGATATCCAAATATGTGTAACTTCTGCCACATGTATGTTTGTGAATTTTGCTGTGAAAGTCTGCCATCATACTTCATCTTTAATATTTCTGTTGTCACTGTAAGTGCTCATGAACACGACCGTTGGATGTTTTGCAGTCCGCAAATTGCGGATCCGCAAAACATGGATACCGGGTGTGTGCATTCCACATTATGCGGAACAGAACAGCCGGCCTCTAATAGAACAGTCCTATCCTTGTCTGTAATGCCGACAATAATAGGACTTGTTCTATCATTTTGCAGAACGGCCATGCGGACATACAGACACAGAATGCACACAGTCATTTTTATTTTGAGCTCTCCATAAAATCCAGCCTGGAATCACAGTGAGAGACAGACTTAGAACGACAGCAACAAGCAGAAAGGAAAGCACTTCTATTTAACCACCTCAGCTCCCCTAGCTTAAACCCCCTTAATGACCAGACTACTTTTTACAATTCTGCACTACACTACTTTCACCGTTTATTGCTCGGTCATGCAACTTACCACCCAAATTCATTTTTCCTCCTTTTCTTCTCACTAATAGAGCTTTCATTTGGTGGTATTTCATTGCTGCTGACATTTTAACTTTTTTTGTTATTAATCGAAATCTACCGAAATTTTTGCCAAAAAATGACATTTTTCACTTTTAGTTGTAAAATTGTTTTAAAAAAACTACATTTCTATATAAATTTTTCTCTAAATTTATTGTTCTACATGTCTTTGATAAAAAAAAATGAAATAATTGTATATTTATTGGTTTGCGCAAAAGTTATAGCGTTTACAAACTATGGTACAAAAATGTGATCTTCCGCATTTTGAAGCAGCTCTGACTTTCTGAGCACCTGTCATGTTTCCTGAGGTTCTACAATGGCCAGACAGTAGAAAAAAAAAAAAATGACCCCATTTCGGAAATTAGACACCCTAAGGTATTCGCTGATGGGCATAGTGAGTTCATAGAAGTTTTTATTTTTTGTCACGAGTTAGCGGAAAATTATGATTTTTTCTTTTTTTCTTACAAAGTCTCATATTCCACTAACTTGTGACAAAAAAATAAAAACTTCCATGAACTCACTATGCCCATCACGAAATACCTTGGGGTGTCTTCTTTCCAAAATGGGGTCACTTGTGGGGTAGTTATACTGCCCTGGCATTTTAGGGGTACTAATGCGTGAGAAGTAGTTTGAAATCCAAATGTGTAAAAAATGCCCTGTGAAATCTTAAAGGTGCTCTTTAGAATTTGGGCCCCTTTGCCCACCTAGGCTGCAAAAAAGTGTCACACATGTGGTATCGTCGTACTCAGGAGAAGTAGGGCAGTGTGTTTTGGGGTGTCAATTTCCGCTAACTTGTTCCCAAAAAAATTAAAATCTTCTATGAACTCGCCATGCCCCTCAAAAGTGATCTTTTTATAGCGCCGCAGCAATTTTACGGTGTTTTTGCAGTGATCAGAAAAAAAAAATTCTGTCACTGCGGTGGGGCGGACTGAACGCAAGTGTGCGCACAAGATCAGGCCTGATCGGGCGAACACTGCGTTTTTTGTAGAGCCTATAGAACATGTCCTATTCTTGTCCGCAATTGTGGACAAGAAAAGGCATTTTCTATATAGTTCTGGCAATGTGCGGATCTGCAAAATGCGGAAAGAACATTGCCGGTGTCTGTGTTTTGTGGATCCGCGGTATCCTTACAGGGGGGGTGATCAATGACAAGGGGGTGATCAGGGAGTCTATATGGGGTGATCACCCCCGTGTAAGGCTCCATTCAGACGTCCGTATGTGTTTTGCGGATCCGTGGATCCGTAAAAACACATACGGACGTCTGAATGGAGTCTTACAGGGGTGTGATCAATGACAGGGCAGTTATCAGGGAGTCTATATGGGGTGATCACCCCCCTGTCATTGATCACTCCCCTGTAAGGCTCTATTCAGACGTCCGTATTTGTTTTGCGGATCCGCGGATCCACCAAACACATACGGACGTCTGAATGGAGCCTTACAGGGGTGTGATCAATGACAGGGGGGTGATCAGGGAGTCTATTTGGGGTGATAAGGGGTTAATAAGGGGTTAAATAAGTGACAGGGGTGTGTGTAGTGTAGTGGTGTTTGGTGCTACTTTACAGAGCTGCCTGTGTCCTCTGGTGGTCGATCCAAGCAAAAGGGACCACCAGAGGACCAGGTAGCAGGTATAATAGACGCTGTTACCGCTGGCAGGCTGTATATCCACTGGTTTACCTGCCGATCCTGTGAACGCGCGTTCACAGGAAATCTCGCAAGAGGACGCGCCGGCGTATCCAGGAGGAATTACAGGGCCGCCGCCAGGACGCGATCCTGCGTACGGCGGTCCTGTAGTGGTTAATATTGCTGACATAGCAGAGCTCAGTGAGTACACCACAGATTCAGCAGAGAGAAGTTTGTTTTGTAGAAGTTGTTTGCCTGCCAAAGTCCTGCTAAAACTTGCTGGGAACCAAGGCAAGTTCTGTCGATTGTTTGGATTATCATTTATGCAAAGTAAAGCAACTGTTGAACTTCCATACAACCAAGTTTGGACTCAACTTTATTTCTACACTACCCAAGTTAACTACCTATTTGCACTGCTTCGGACCACATTATGTCTGGGTCCCACGGATATCCAGGTAGGAACACCGTGACACGTGTATTTAACAGCTACAGAGATTCTAGGCCACCCTGCACCACTCTGGCAATCCTACCTCTGGGTACCAACATTACCATTTACAAAAGGGAGCCTTGTGCTTCCGCTGCTTAACTGCAGCTGGCGTCATGTTTAGTTGCTCTATAAGAGGGACATATTTCTTTTTTTATATAATTCTCTTTTTATTATATTATCAACAAGATAAATCATACACTTACAAATACTTTAGTACTTTTGAAAAAGGGACATACCAGTACAACTGGTCAGTAAAGCATTACATCGCAAGTCACAAATATAACCTATATCATATTTAAGCAAATGGTCTTCCAACCTGACTTATCATGCATTGTGAGATATATACGATTTACATACATTTGTTAATTCAAAAGTTATGCAGTGAAAATCGCTTCACAAATAAGGAACATAGAACACTGAGTCATAGAACATAAAATAAAATAAAAAGTCGAGTACGTTCACTCCAATAGAAGCTATTTCTTATAACTTATGGCCAGAAGCACTATAATATATTTTAACTTGGGCTCACAATCTTCCTGCTCAAACATATACTTATCCCCATAAGTGATATGTAATATGTCTTTCAACTGAATCTTCCCGTATTATCCCACTAGAAGAACTCACAGTTCACCCACCCCATCTCCCCCCCAGAAGGGGGGAAGAGGAGTAGGGGAAGAACAAGAACCCCAGTACACTCAACCAGGTTGTATTTATCCTAGTTGTTGTGCTTCAATATGCAACCTCCATGGTCTCCAAGTGTTTAGAAAACCTTGTCTATTATGGTTTTTCCAGCTCGCTAACTCCTCCATTCTACATATGTGGTTCATTTTTTTGTACCAAAATTGATATACTAGGTGGTTCAAGGTTTCTCCACAGTGTAGGGATGAGTAATTTGGCCGCCGCAATCATATGTGTCTGTAAGTTATCTCTATGGGGAATAAATTTGCCTTCTGGTTTCCATATTAAAACTAGGGGAGCAGTAAGTGATAAATGTCCTGGGCAGATCTTATTCATGGTATCTTCCACTAATTTCCAAAACTGCCTAATTTTCGGGCAATACCACCATATGTGGGAAAGGCTACCTAGTCCCTCTAGGCATCTCCAGCATTCACTCGAATTGCTAATGTGAATTTTGTATAGAAATTCAGGTGTACGATACCATCTAGTGAGGATTTTAATTGAATTCTCTTGCACCTTTACACATCTAGAGAATCCATGTGAAAGTGTCATAATAAAGGATCTGCTCGAGTCATCTAAGCTGATACCTAATTCTTTTTCCCAATCTCCCAGGTAGGAAGGAGCCGAGTCTCCTCTTTTTTCTAAGATCTGACGGTATATTAGTGATAGGCCCTTAGTTGGTAATTTTGGTAGTAGTACCATGGTCTCCAACCAAGAGGGATCAACCTTCTGTAGGCAATTAGAAGAATGAAACTTCCTACATGTAACTTCAAAATCCCATTTCTGTATATCCGAACCAACTCTCGGTGGTTCACTTCTGAGAGATTTATAGAAATCAGAGGTGGAAGTTAACTTCAATAGATCTCCTATTCTGATCTCAGACACTGAGTCCCAAACTGGGTTAGTCTCCATCACCTTGTCCGAGAGAGCATAGGGTAATACATCAAGAGGCATAACCGGGGATAAGCCACCCCTACTAAGATTCAGTGCAGGTGACTTCTGGCACTCCTTAATCGTGCCAATGGTAATGACACTTATGAGTCCCAGTGGACCTAGAGAAGGGGTTTTGTGCCATAGCAGATGTACACCTTGCTTCCCTAATATTTCTCTTTCCATACGCACATGCAGGGGAGGTTCTTACCGTCTAGCTAAAGCTAACCATCTCTCTAAATGAATAGCCTGTACATACGCATACATGTCAGGTAATGAGATCCCTCCATGTTTCTTTTTCCTGGTGAGCAGGGAGTAAGGTAGCCTAGCTTTCTTATTAGCCCATAAAAATTTACCCATAATAGACCTTATTTTGTCCAGAAAGGATCTAGGTATCTCTATTGGGGGGGAGCGTAACAGATATAGCAGTTGTGGCAGAATATATGTGGTTATAACATGTTTCCTGCCTATCCAGGAAATCCTGTGTTTCAGGGGTTTATTTAGAAACACTTGGATTTTTGCTATTAATGGTGAGTAGTTTAGGTGAAACAGATGGCCAGGATTGGCTGATATCATCACTCCCAAATACTTTATTGCTGTGGGTGGCCACTTGAAGGGGGACATATCCTTCAACTTTCTCATTTGTGTGGGAGTCAAAGAAACTCCAATGGCCTCAGATTTCTCTAGATTAATTTTAAAATTGGAGATTTCCCCAAAGACACGGAAGGTATCTAGTATATGTTTCATGGCCTCAGTAGGATTGGTGACCATTAGTAGTAAGTCGTCAGCAAATGCCGCCATCTTATGCGAATCGCCCTTCAGCTGGATTCCTCTAATATCAGGGTTTTGCCTAAATTTCAGTAGTAATGTTTCCAGCACTAATATAAACAAAGATGGTAAAAGGGGGCATCCCTGTCTAGTACCATTCCTGATAGTAAAGGGATCTGACATGGTTCCGTTTACTAAAATGCGAGCTGTGGGAGCTGAATACAGGGAGAAAATAGCATTGACAAATATCTCTGGGAAACGAAACGCTAACAATGTACGGCCATCCAACTCTATCGAATGCCTTTTCGGCATCTGTCTCCAGTAAAACCAGAGGCATATTTTTCTTTCTGGCATAACAGACCGCATTCACCACTCGACTAATGTTGTGCCTACCTTCTCTGCCCTGTACAAATCCTACCTGTTCCTCCCCCACAAGTCCAGGTAGCAAACCAGCCACTCGATGACTCAGCAGTTTAGCCCACCATTTTAAATCCGTATTAAGCAGTGAAATTGGGCAATAGCTACCACATGCTTCAGGATCTTTTCCTTCTTTGGATATAATAGTGATGGTCGCCGCCTGGGCCTGCGGAGGAAGGACTGAGCCACTGATGAGAGAATTGCACAGTTTAGTGAAATGCGGTATTAGTATATCTGCAAATTTCTTGTAATATACAATGGGGAGGCCATCCGGCCCTGGGCTTTTCCCAGTAGGGATGCTTTGAAGAACTTTAGTAACTTCCTCCTCCGTAAACGGTCTCAACAGGTCTGTCTTATCATTGGTCGACAAAGTAGGCACATTAACCCCTTAGTGACCACCCATACGTGTTTTTACGGCGGTCACTAAGGGGCCTTAGGCTGGGCCGCCGCGTTTTTACGGAGGCCCGGTCTAAGCGCTGCACGGATCCCCCGTGCAGCGGGGAGCACGGACCCGGCTCTCACATGAGAGCCGGGACCCTGCTCTAACAGCCCGGACCGGCAGGAGTGCCGATCCGGGCTGTTTAACCCTTTACATGCCGGGCGCAATGGCGCCCGCTGCATGTAAAGTAGTGACAGAGGGAGCGGACTCCCTCTGTCTCCCATCAGCATCCCGAAAATAAGATCGCGGGGTGCTGATGTGTTCGGAAGCTTACCTTGCTTCCGATCAGGGCCCCGAGCCTGTCTTCCGTTATCCCCAGCAGGCTGTACCTCTCTGGCGCAGCCTGCTGGTCAAGGTTTGAATAGCATTGCTATTGAAATGTAATGCCTTATAGAGATAATGCATTACATTTTAAAAGCAATCAAAATACTGTATATTATAGTCCCCTTGTGGGACTTTTAAGTAGTAAATTTTTTTTTTTTAAATACACATTTATTAAATAAAAAAATTCCATAAAATAAAAAAATATGCTTTTTTTTCCATTGAAAATACGCTTTTCAATGAAAAAAATTGCTAAAAGAAAATATCCCCCATATGTTTGGTATTGCCGCGTCCGTAACGACCCGGGCTACATAAATATTACATAAATTATCCCTTATGGTGAACGCTGTAGGAAAAAAAAAAAAAAAAGACTGAATTTTTAATTTATTCTTAGTTTCCACCGAAAAAAACGTAATAACAAGCGATCCAAAAGCGCCATTTACTCCAAAATGATACCAATGAAAAATACAAGTTGTCCCTCAAAAATCAAGCCCTCACACAACTCCATAGAAAAAGAAAAAAAAAGTTATGGGTCTTGTGAAGTGGCAATGCAAAATCATTTTTTGGGTTAATAAAAGGGGTTTTATTGGAAAAAAAAGTAGTAAAACGTAAAAAAAATTATAAGTATTTAGTATCACTGTAATCATACTGACCCAGAGAATAAAGATATTATGTTATTTGTACCGAAAAATGAACACCGTAAAATTTATAATGTAAAAACGCAGTGGCAGTATTGCTATTTTCCCTCATCTCCCTCCCAGAAAGAGTTAATAAAAGTTAATCAGAAAGTTATGTGTACCCCAAAATGGTGCCAAAAAAACTTAAAAACTACAACTTGTCCCGTAAAAAACAAGCCCTCATAAAGCTATATAGACGAAAAAATAAAAAAGTTATAGCTCTTGGAACGAGACCATTAAAAAAGGAAGAAAAACGCTTGGTCATAAAGGCCCAAACAGGCTTGGTCACTAAGGGGTTAATAGAGTCCAAAAAGTCATTGATTCTATTCTGCAGAGATATATTATCCCTAGTGTCTGTCCCGCCTTCGCTCTCAATATTATATAGCGAAGTATAAAACGTGCAAAATTCCCTTGCTATTGCTGGAGTAGCAGTTAATCTATGTCCTTCTTTGGACTTGACTGCCTGGATAAAGGACCTCTGCCTCTGGGATTTTAACAGATTTGTCATTAATTTGGATCCTTTGTCACCGTGCGAGTAGTATTTGAAACGCAGAGCTTGAAGTATTTTAGCAGATTTTATGTTCAGTTTATCTTTAAGTTGTGACCTTAAGGATTTCAGTTGTTTCAATTCCTCATCTGTCTGATCTGTTTTATGAAGCTTTTCTAGTGTGGAAATTTGCAAGAGCAGAGAATTTATTATCTGTGTCCTCTGTCTTTTAACTTTGGAGCCTAAGCTAATAAATTCCCCCCTTACTACTGCCTTATGGGCTTCCCACAAAATCGGGCACGTTATCTGCGGGGACTCATTTAGACTAAAATAATCCATTAGTATTTTATTGACCTTGTCCTTGTGTTCTTTTTCTTCTAACAAGGTCGAGTTAAGCCTCCATGTCCAGGACTTCTGCAGTGTCCCAGGGGGTCAGTAGTGTATGCTGGGCTTTGTAGTGCAGATTGACTCACTAACCTGGGATCCACTGTCGTCTTCAATTGGGGCAAATACTGGAACAGGCAGGTATTTAAAAGTTCGTGACGCCAGTGTCAATTAAACGGTGACACGCCGTGTATGGTATGGTGGAAGAATGAAGCAAGCATAGGGTAGCCAACAAAAACTGGAATTTTACTGAATATCAGCGATAATAATACATGGACGCAGTTGGAAGCGCCGTTCCATGAAAGACAGTTGGTTTTCCATAAGAATACAGGTGGTTCTTGGAAGTACAGAATGGCCGGTCTTAGCAATGTTTTATACAGAGTGTTGATTACAGGAGATGCAGTACAGGCGGCTTGCACACTATTCCTGACTGGTCCTGAAACATGTGACTTTCTCTCCAAGGTCTAATGCCCTTTATCTGGCGTACCCTTGAAGCTGTCCTTATCTAGTACCTCCTCTGTTATCTTGAGTACCTCTTGCTTTATCTGATCAGCCTCTGTGGTACTCTGTGTCTTGGCTGGTGGCTTGCTTATGCTGTTTCAGCTAAACGGATGATGACTCAGGACGGGAACCTTTTCCTTGGATCCGGAACCCGGTTACAGGGCCTTTACTACCCTCTCCTAGTCGGCAGGCTTCAGGCCTGCTCTGCTCTCACAGGCCCATAGCCTGGCCTTCACTCAGACACAGGATCATCTCTGACCTCTGCTCCCACTGTCTGTCTCCTCTCCCACTACTTCCTGACTGGGCCTTATATAACCTAGGGTTCCCTAGCTCCCTCTAGTGACTCAGAGCTGGAATGACACCCTAGCCGGCCTGCACATGCACGTTTCACAGTAACAGGAAAATACATAGCAGTACATCGACAAGATATTCTATACCAACCTCCCCATAAATACAGGGGGAACGACAGTACCCAAGTGACCCTTCTGTAGTGACGGGGTATTACTCTCCCGTACACTACATACCCCGCTGCTTTAAGCTGAGTACGACCTCGTACTCCATCAGGGCCCGCCCAACTGGAATCATTACCTGAAATAGAGAAGACACATGCATACATACATATATGTCAATTACACTCATATCAGACCCAATTGGCAAAGGTGAAGTCTGGTGACAAGGGGCGTCGTTCTCTTTTTCCCAGGATAGTAAGTGGAACGGGGGCGCTGACCTGGCACAGCGGATGTTTAAAGAACCAGGATAGTCCATGACAATAAATAAGTCCATAATAAAATTAACCTCTCAGAGGCTTGCACATAGGAAGTCCATCTCTGGGCACATAGACGTGAATAAAAAAACGGTTACTAAATACTGTCAGCAGCACATATATAAAATGACAATACAGGACTCTGACAATACCAGGGCCATGTTATCCTGGCAAGTCCTGCTTACCCTTTAAAATAGTGCTGACATAAAAATGTCTTTTCAACCTGAAATGGGGGTAAAAAGGGAAAAACAGTGCAAACTAAGGCACAACTGGGATCATAGCAGCAAACCGGATGTCCCAAACACAACAAGGGCAGCTGGAAGCAGTGGTATACAGTGGCACCATTATTCAGTTAGAATGCCACCGGCCGTGTGTAACTGGCAGCGAGCTTCACCAGCTCTGCCAACTGGAGGGACAAAACGGCCATTAGGGAGACGGACATGAGGAAAGGAGTACTCACAGGCGAGTGTCATATTCTTCCTCTGATGACGAGTCGATGTACGGAACTTGCAGCAACTGTTCTGGCAAGGCCGGCCACATCTGGAAACCATCTCCTCTGACAATCTTTAGAGGGGGAGGCTTGTCCTTCATTGCCTCCATTTCGGCATCCGTCCTAGGAAACGGGATCCACTGCACGCCTCCTGCGTACCCGAGGTCCTCCACCCAGTAAACTCTTTTGCGTAGGGCCTCTATGTCAGCCTTGGTGCAGGTCATCGGCGCTACCGGAGGTCCGGTGACAGTGGCCTCTGGGGTAACGGTGGCAGCCGCTGCTAGACGTCGGGCCTCAGCACATTCTTCCGCCCGCTGGCAGCTGTCCAGCCTCTCTCTCTCCTCTTCTCTCACTGGGTGCAGCGACGACACTGGCTCCTCCCACACACTGGGCCGGTCTACCTCCATCTGAGGCCCGCCTCCCAGGCGTAACTCACCAAGGAACTCAGCCACGTCATCACTCCTCAAGGTGGGTGGCGCTCCAGGGCAATCATCTCCTCCTTCTTGGAAGGTTTTGGCGCCAAATATTCGCGCCTCTGCACATCCTGATGGCGCAGTAAAAAGCCTCATGGCGTCAGCGGCCATTTTAGATGTCCTGATGCTGCGATTCACTGACAGCAAGCAGGATGATGAAAAGTCCAATAAAACACAGTCCACAAATGCGATTTTCACTCTGGGGGTAGCGCAACACAGTACAGCGTCTCTGATTCCTCCCAGGCACAATTGTAATCCACAGATTAGGAATAAAGGTTACAGTCTTTGTAAAACGGTGGTGGAATAGTTAAAGCACACAGTTCACACTTCTCTGCACTTCAGAAGTATGCGAATCCTGTTCGTGACGCCAAAAAGAGCGATGCAGTGTCCCAGGGGGTCAGTAGTGTATGCTGGGCTTTGTAGTGCAGATTGACTCACTAACCTGGGATCCACTGTCGTCTTCAATTGGGGCAAATACTGGAACAGGCAGGTATTTAAAAGTTTGTGACGCCAGTGTCAATTAAACGGTGACACGCCGTGTATGGTATGGTGGAAGAATGAAGCAAGCATAGGGTAGCCAACAAAAACTGGAACTTTACTGAATATCAGCGATAATAATACATGGACGCAGTTGGAAGCGCCGTTCCATGAAAGACAGTTGGTTTTCCATAAGAATACAGGTGGTTCTTGGAAGTACAGAATGGCCGGTCTTAGCAATGTTTTATACAGAGTGTTGATTACAGGAGATGCAGTACAGGCGGCTTGCACACTATTCCTGACTGGTCCTGAAACATGTGACTTTCTCTCCAAGGTCTAATGCCCTTTATCTGGCGTACCCTTGAAGCTGTCCTTATCTAGTACCTCCTCTGTTATCTTGAGTACCTCTTGCTTTATCTGATCGGCCTCTGTGGTACTCTGTGTCTTGGCTGGTGGCTTGCTTATGCTGTTTCAGCTAAACGGATGATGACTCAGGAGGGGAACCTTTTCCTTGGATCCGGAACCCGGTTACAGGGCCTTTACTACCCTCTCCTAGTCGGCAGGCTTCAGGCCTGCTCTGCTCTCACAGGCCCATAGCCTGGCCTTCACTCAGACACAGGATCATCTCTGACCTCTGCTCCCACTGTCTGTCTCCTCTCCCACTACTTCCTGACTGGGCCTTATATAACCTAGGGTTCCCTAGCTCCCTCTAGTGACTCAGAGCTGGAATGACACCCTAGCCGGCCTGCACATGCACGTTTCACAGTAACAGGAAAATACATAGCAGTACATCGACAAGATATTCTATACCAACCTCCCCATAAATACAGGGGGAACGACAGTACCCAAGTGACCCTTCTGTAGTGACGGGGTATTACTCTCCCGTACACTACACTTCCCTGGCATGTCTTTGATTTGCAGCTTCAAAATCACAGGGGCATGATCCGAAATCGTGATAGATCCTATGGAAGTCCCTTTGATTGCAGGTATAGCAATATTGGATAAAAATATATAGTCCAGGTGCTGATAAGAGCCATGGACCTTAGAAAAGAAGGTGAAGTCTCTGACTTCAGGATGAAATAATCTCCATACATCGGATAAATTCACCTCCGCCAAAGCAATCTGTAATCTACGTTTTTGTTTTTCTGAAATTTGAGGTATGGCAGATGTGGAGTCCATCCCATGGTCTAGTGTGAGATTAAAATCCCCACCCAATATCAAGATCCCTTCTGTGAAAGTTTTCAAGGATTCTAGCATCTGAATAAGCCATTTAACTTGTCCCTTATTAGGGGCATATATAGCGGCTATAGTGATCATTGAGTTTAGGACTTTCCCTTTTATAAACAGGAATCTTCCATTAGGATCTATCAACTTTGCTGTCACCTGAAATGGGAGGTTTTTGCTGAAACCAATAGAGATACCTCTTGATGCCGAGGAGTGGGTGGCATGATGCCAGTCTGGAAAGTGTTTACTAGTCATATTGGGGACATGGTCATGTCGGTAGTGCGTTTCTTGTAAAAGCACAATATCAGGGTTTTCTTTCCTAAGGGTGTGGTAAACCTGACTGCGTTTCTGTGGAATGTTCATTCCATTCACATTTAGTTAGTAAATTGTGATGTGTGCCATATCAATGGGATTTAAGGCCTGTACTACTTTTAAATCTGGCGTTCGTGAATCTTAAAGCTCGACTAAACTAAACCAAAAGACAATAAAACAAATATCAACAGAGTAAAAGGGCTTATTAGCCCCATGGGCGCTACATAGCGCAATAGAGCAATGACATGTTTAAGGTAAGAGATTGGGGGAGGGGACATAGGTAGAGACTACTAGAAAAATCTAGATGTACCACTCACCCGACCTCTTAAATATTAGCAATCAAACTGACCGATAACTTAACCCTGTTAGCCTTTGCTTCCGACAGGCGGCTTAAAGGGACACTGACAGGCCCAATTAGCATATTTAGGTATATATATGTCAGTAAAGGTCTTCTAAAGTCTATTAAAATCATCTAAGTAGCCCCCCTGTCCACCTTATAAATACCGAAATATAAAGTTTTATAACCTGCTTCTCCGGTCACCAATCTGCCCAAGGGGCGGCGTTTGATGTCAAAATGCGCCCAGCCAGCCGCTCCCAACTGCCTTTCTGAAGCCCCGCCCAGCTCATCAATATTCACTTCGCTGGGCGGCGGCTACAACTCTCCCGACTCACGATCCTGCGCATGGCCCATTCAATCCTCTGGGCACGTCCTCCGTCCAATCTTCAGCGCATGCGCCCGGCCGGGGTCACATCGCGCCTGCGTACAGAGCGCTGCAGCCTCTGCTTTATGCGCATGCGCCGGGCACTTGAGTCGGGAGAGTTGTAGCCGCCGCCAAGCTAAGTGAATATTGATGAGCTGGGCGGGGCTTCAGAACGGCAGTTGGGAGCAGCTGGCTGGGCGCATTTTAACATGAAACGCCGCCCCTTGGGCAGACAAGCAGGTTATAAAACTTTATATTTCGGTATTTATAAGGTGGACAGGGGGGCTACTTAGATGATTTTAATAGACTTTAGAAGACCTGTACTGACATATATATACCTAAATATGCTAATTGGGCCTGTCAGTGTCCCTTTAAAGAGACAGGGAAGATGTCATTACCCATCTCCCCAATATCTTCAGTAAGCTCAAACAGCAAAACCGCACTCTCGGCTCCAAAGTAATATCATGTAGAGCATAAGTATAGTGTGCTTGGAATAGCAATCATCAACACTAATAAACAGTAGAAACAACGAGTTTCAATCGCTATAGTGTATACTTATAAAATAGTGAGAGATAATGGCGCTCACTGAATCAACCACAGCGAGAGAGTTTGAACCTGGGCTCTCTAGCATCAACATGGAGCAAATCAGTCCCCTGTCAGTGTCTTCTTCTTGGTGTGCTTTTGCTTAGACATAGCTTGCCAGGGTGGTCGTGCCACAAGCTTTGGTAATTTCTCCATGTTGGCAGACGGGAGCCAGGACGGTATGTCCAGAGGGGATATCTCCAGGGCCTCCCACATCTTGGAGAGATCATCAGGATGGCGGATAATTATCTGCCTGCCGTTGATTGTGGTGCTAAGTCCAAAGGGGAAAAGCCACCTCATAGGCAGCTTCCTCTCCCTCAACGCAGCTGTAAGGGGTTTCAACGCCTTGCGTTTTGCTAGGGTGCTAGCTGCTAAGTCCTGAAACAACAGGATTTTGTTCCCCTCATAGATTATTTCTTCTCTCTCCCTTGCCGCTTTGAGAACCGCCACTGTGTCAAGATAATTCAAGAGGGCACAGACTGTATGTCTTGGTGGGTCGCTTGCAGCAGGCTTAGGCCTAAGCGCCCTGTGCGCCCTTTCGATGGTGATAACCTCAGCCCGCTCTTCTCCCACCAGTATGGCAAATATCTGACGGGGCACAGGAGCTAGCGTCATCCGACTCTATGTCCAGAGCCGCGGCAGTTTCTTCAGCCGCCGCCATCTTTCCCCTCACTGCTGGAGACGCCGTCTTCTTATAGATGTATTTATTCAAGTCTCCATGCGACTTTTTCACTTTGGTCGATTGGATGACCTCTCCACCTCTCTCCTTGTTGAGTTTGCCCATTTTTAATTCGGTCAGGGCTGTAAAAAAGGCTTTTGGTCGGGTGCTATGGTGAGGAGCTCAGCGCTCACACGTCTTCCACCATGCTCAGTTGGCTCCGCCCCCCCTCAATTAGAGGGACATATTTCGTAGAAACCTCCTAAGGGGCGAGGGATACCCCAGACGCTGAACCCATGGGCCCTTTGCAGACTAATCCCACCTTCTAATGATAAAATCCGAGACTCTTACACAAAATATTTTGATCAAAACACATCTGGGCCCACCTACCCAGGGCCACGGTGGTCTCAGGTCAGGCAGATCCTACTTTATACCTACCTATGCTGTTGTGCATCTATGTTTAGGAGCACAGACCCTGCACATAGTGTGTTGCTCCTGGTTACCTCTGTGTGCATCAGCAACCAATGAGAGGAGGAGCACACACACAGATATATGTACCACTTAATCAAGGTCACACCAGTTGGCGAATTTATTTGCACAAGACGTAATTGCAGTGATGAGGTATTGTTCTATAGTGAAAGTAAAATCATCACTGCACGTCTTTTGTCCAGGTGTTACCCGATGTGGAAGATCTTGAGGGCACAGGGAATAGCACATAGGAAAGTACGCAGGGATTTATTATTTGGAAAAAACACATCCACTAATAAATATAAAAATAAACAACTGCCAACTCTGGTTCTTACGTACAGTAATCAGTTCCACCAAATCCGAGAATCAATCTCAAAGTGCATTTCTCTTTTATTCGAAGATCAAATACTATATAAATTATTGAGAGATGGACACAGGGTGGTCTCAAGACGACCTCCGTCTCTTGCGACTTCCCTGTCTCCCTCTCTTTTCACTTCTTCACCCAAACAAAAGTGTAAACAAACTTGGTTAAAATATACCGGATTTACACGATGCGGTAGTCATCCTTGCAGAGCCTGCGGCTATGTTGTCCCTCAAAAGACTTTCCATGACTCTGCTGAAAACAGCCATTTTCCTATCAGGTCGTACATCAATTGTAATTCCACTGGAGTGGTTTATGTGATTGAATGTCTAGAATGCAGACTCCTATATGTGGGTTGTACAATACGGAAATTCAAATCCAGACTATTGGAGCATCTGAACTATATCACAAATAGCGCATATGTGAATATTACAAATGCGGCCAAACATTTTATTACCTCCCACAACTGAAGTCTTCATACTTTTTCTGCTTATGCAATAGAACGGGTTTTTCTCCCACAAAAAGGAGGGGATTTAAAAAGATTAATCTCACAAAGAGAAGCTTTCTGGATTTTAAGGCTAAACACTAGACATCCTACAGGTTTAAATCTAAGGAAAGAATTAATGTACATTTATTGAGAAGAAAACAATCTCTCAACCTGTACAAGTTGTAGCCATGTATTTATATGTTTGTTCTTATAGGAGGTTTTTTTGTTATAGACCTAGGTTCAGACACTGCGTGAATACAGGGAATGAATATATGCTGACACAGTGCCTGTGAAGATAATTACCTAGTCTAAGCAACATCATATTGTCTTTTAATATGTATTAGACTTTTTTTTTTTTTATATATTAGAAGTAAAAACAGATGGCCGTTCTACCTACAATCAATCCACTCCATTATTTACACCTGAACTCAGTTACTTCTCCAGTAATTGGGGGATGGTAAATTACAAAGCTTATAAAGAAGCGGAGCACTTGAGGTAGCACGCCAGTCATGAGTAAGAACTTTTATTTGTTCGAAATGCCTTGACTGTAACTGGATATGTGAAGATTTGTGTTATTGACGTTGTATTATCCACTACTGGAAATAAACCATCACTCAAGAATCGCAGGTGCTCACCGGAGAGGGGATGGCGTGATGACGTGAACACGTCACGTTTCGCTCTCCCCCGCTGGCCTCCTCCCTCCATGCTCCACGCTGCGATGCTGTTACCACCCCTTTCAGCTGCCCTGGAGTGTCGGGGTTCTTGCGATCTACTTACCGGCCTGGCTGCTGGCTGTTGGCTGCCTCCGCTTCCTCTCGGCTCCTGGTTCCTGCCGCTGGCGTGCTCCTCTCTGTTCCTGGGTTTTGACCCGCCTGGACTTTCTGTCTCCCTCCTCGGCTGGTTCCTCTCCTCTGTGGTGCGTGGTGTGTGTCCGGACTCGGTCGCTCTGCTCAGCTGTTCACTGGCTTGCTGGTTTGTTTGCTGCTTGCTCCCTCTGCTGGTGATCGGTGGGATTTTCTGTCTGAAGATTTTCTGTCTGCAGTCTTTTTTTCTTGAAGCGGCCACTTGGACCATCTGCTTATCTGTCATCCGGATCTTCGCCATCCTGAAGATCAGTGAGGACCCCCGTCCCCCTTCTTTGGGCCACATGAGAAAATAATTAACTGTGACTTTACTGTTATTCGGCTAAGCTTTCCGGTTGTACAGAGGCGGAATTTGGTTGTCCCCCTTCCCTTTGCAGTGTTGGAGAGGGAGGGATAGAGGGGTGAATAGAGGGGAAAGAGAGGAAAGGAAAGGGCTAAAAAGAGAAGTAAAAAGGGAGGAATAGGAGAAGAGGAGAAAGAAGTAAAGGGGATATAAAGAAGAGTATAACCTAAAATAAAAGAAGGTAAAGAAAGAGGGGGAAAGGAGAGAAGGGGGAAAAAAAAGGAAAAAGAATGGCCCCAAAACGACGGTCGATTGACTCCTCTGTAACAAAGTCGGGTTCCAAGACCCCAGAGAATAAAATTGATAAGTTTTTGAAGTCGCCCTTTCTAAATGAAAAGAACTCAGCTAAAACAAAACTCTCTGCTAATCTGAAGAAATCTGTTAAAACTCCCCAACTGATGAACTTTCCGAGGACAGTTCAGCGGAGGTAGATCAGGGAGTAGGGGGGGAAGGTCTCTCTGCATAGATGCGAACCGAACATGACCCTTCCGTTCTGGACAAAATTCTCTCTGCCGTGGAGAACAATGGCACCTTAGTGCAAGAGATGTCCACTCAATTAGGGTCTGTGCAGAGCGACATTTCTCTAATAAGAGAGAACCTGGTAAAGATCCGCGATCGAGTCCTTAATGTGGAAAAAACAGTGGACTCTTTGCAAACTGATATTGATATGTTAAAATCTAAAACTTTGTTTCTTGCTTCAGAAAATCAAGCACTACAAAATAAGTTAGAGGACTTTGAAAATAGGTCAAGGCGAAACAATGTCCGCATAATTGGCTTCCCAGAGGGAGCGGAAGGCCGACATTTAGAGGAACAACTTAAAGATGTGGTCTTGCATAACCTTGGTAGTGACTATTTTTCCTCTATGTTTAAAATAGAAAGAGCCCATCGAATCCCAGGAGGGAAACCTATTCCAGGGAGGCCGCCGCGTGCAATTTTAATGAAATGATTATCATCCGTCGATAGAGATATGATACTGAAAAGAGCAAGAGAATGTACTCCCATTAAATATCAGGGTACTAAGTTGCTCTTTTTTCCTGACTTTGCTCGGCAGACTCAGGAAAAAAGAAGAAATTTCATAGAGATAAAGAAGGCCTGGCGTCTAAGGAGATTAAATATTCCCTACAGTATCCAGCGAAACTAAGAGTGATCCATAACGGGACTTCTCTTTTTTTTGAAACACCACAGCAAGTGTTACATTGGATGGAGCAAAGGGGTATTTGAAATTGTGCACTACTATGATTGAAGCGTTGGAGGGGAGATGGGGCGGGGGAGGGGGAGAATGGCCTGAGGTTAGAGGTTCGCTGACTGGGCGGATCAACAGAGAGGGGGGATGGGAGGGAAGGGGGAGAGGGAACCCACCTTGCAGGCTTGTTTTTTTTTTTTTTTTATGTGATTGATGTCTACTAGAATTGTATCCTGGAATGTCAGAGGGCTCGGGGAAAGGGTCAAAAGGCAAGCTATTATGGATGCACTAAAAAGGTATCTCCCAGCAATTATTTGTATAGTAGAAACTCATCTTACTAAAGAAACCGTGTCCCGTCTGACAATGGGATGGTATTCTCAATCTTACCACTCCACTTTTAGTAGCTCCTCGAGGGGTGTCTCAGTTCTGATTCATAATTCAGTGGATTTTATTCTTATAGAACCTCATATAGATGACCAGGGTAGATTTATCTTTTTGCATGGTAAGCTGCACGGGTACAGCTATATCCTCGCTTTTTTTTATATATACCCCCGCCTTTCTCAATGTACCCACTAATCCAGTTAATACTTTTTTCCGAAAAGAGACCAGAATGTCGGCTAGTTCTGATGGGGGACTTTAATGCGGTCATGGACCGTAATAAAGATAGATTTTCACTAGATGCAGGAGTGGGGGAGGAATCTTTGTAACTCCCCGTTGCCACAGTTCTGTTTGGAGGTTGGAGTGGTGGATATATGGGAACAGCTTGGCGAAGGAAAGAGAGTATACTCCTGTGTTAGCAGGGGTGGTAGAGCAATGTCCAGGATTGACTTAGCATTCACCAATGAGAGCAATCTGAGCAACATCCGGGAGATACGATACGGGGTAAGAACAGTGTCTGACCACTCACCCGTACTAGTTGAGGTTGGCATCGGGGAGAACAAGGACAGAAGGGGGCTAGGATTCAAGTTGAATCCATATTGGCTTGTTATTATGAATAACCTTCAGTCCATTAAACTACTGATATCCTCCTTTTGGGAGGTGAATCTACCCTCTGCTAACATCAATATAGTATGGGATGCTTTGAAAGCATATTTGAGGGGGGTTTTCATAAGTGAGATTGCTGCAGCAAAGAGAACATTTAAGAAAAAAGAGGAGGAATTGGCCAAGACTGTTGCACTTACAACGGAGCGATTTACTAGTCAACCCACTGAGTATAACAGGGAAGAGTTGCAGAAGGCTAGCTTTTCTTTGGAGAAGTATGTAATAGAGAAAGCAAATCATAGAGTATTCTTTAAGGGTTTAAAATATTTTTCGGAGTCCGGACGCCCTGGTAAGCTTTTAGCCAGGATAATTACACAACAAGACAAGAAAAATCAATCCATTGCTTCGATTCGAAATACAGAGGGGGAAATTATAACAGATCCAGAAGGAATTAGGAACACCTTTTTACAATACTTCACTCAGATATATGGCTCCTCCTTTGGTTTGTCGTCCGATCTGGCGACGCGGTTCTTGGAGAGGATTCCACTTTCTACTTTAAATGAAGCTCAAGTAGAATACTTGGAAGGGGAGTTATTTCTCTCAGAGCTCCAAGAGGCCTTGGGGTCTATCTCGGGGAGCTCGTCGCCGGGGACGGACAGCCTTCCATACGAGGTTTATCGTAAGTATGGTGAGGTGATTCTTCCTCAGTTGTAAGAGGTCTTCACCCAAGCACTACAGGGAGGGGGCTTACCATGCTCTATGATGGAGGCCCTTATTGTCTTAATTCCTAAAAAGGATAAAGATCCGGTAGAAATGAGCTCCTATAGACCAATTTCCTTATTAAACACTGATGTTAAGTTATTATCAAAAGTTTTGGCTAGGAGGCTTTCGCGGGTCATATCTACCATCATCCACCCAGATCAAAATGGCTTTATGCCAAAAAGGGGCACCCATCATAACTTGCATAGGCTATTTATGAATATTCAGTCCTCGGGGTGCGGCGCCCGCTCCATCCTGTCGTTGGATGCTACTAAAGCCTTCGACAGGGTGGAGTGGATCTTTCTCTGGGAGGTGATGAAAAAAATGGGCTTTGGCCCTAGATTTATAGCGATGGTTCAGTTATTATATAACTCTCCAGTTGCCAGGATTAGGATCAACGATATGATGACAGAGAGTTTTATCTTAGGAAGAGGCACCCGTCAAGGCTGTCCTCTTTCCCCCCTTTTATTCAATATCTACATTGAACCGTTAGCAGTTAGTATAAGGCAGGACCCGCAGGTGGCTGGTTTTGGCATAATGGGGAAGCAGGATCGTGTATCCCTCTATGCAGATGACATCCTGGTTTTTATCCATCAAACAGAAACCACTCTCCCCCGCATAATGGACCTGGTTGATCTTTTTTCTGGCTCCGTCTGGCCTGGAGATCAATTGGGAGAAGACGGTTCTCCTCCCCATAGATGAGGTGCGAGGCGATTGGGATTCCCAGTTAACAATCTCTAATTCAATAAAGTACCTGGGGATTTAGTTTCTGCCAAACCTCAGGAATATCTACAACTCAACTTGATCCCCCTGCTGATAAAGTTGAGGGCTAAAATTAAGATATGGCAAAAAATTCTGCCTGCAAGAGCGGACAGAGTTTCCTTAATAAAAATGGTAGTGCTGCCCCAGGTTCTTTATGTTCTGCGCAACTCGCCGGTATGGATCGCAGACAAGTATTTTAGATTGATAGAGCGGATGCTAAACGATCTATTATGGGGGAGGAAGCGTGTGAGATTGAAGGTACTCTATTTTGCCATGCCCTATAATCGGGGAGGTCTTAACCTCCCCTACTTTAGGGGTTATTTTGTGGCTTCCCAACTCTGTTTTTTCAATGACTGGGAAAATAGCCATTTCTGCAGCAAAGTGGTGAAAGACTCAGGTTTCTCTGACTTTTTTACGGTTCTGGAGTCTGATTATTTATTAAACACACAGATTGGATACACACTTTTCTGCAGAATGGTCACAAAGACCTGGTTGGTTATAAGGAGTTGGTGTGGAGTTAAGGCATCACTAATTTGTACCCCATTGTGGCATAATTCAAAGCTCCTGAACCTAAATGATTTAAGTTGCTATCAGTATTGGAGGACCAAGAATGTTCAGTACCAGGTGGTTAGTGGCGGACAAATTCTGCCCCTTGCGGAGTTAAGGCAAAGGGCAAATTTGGATGAGGTGGCTTGGTACGCATATTTTCAATTGAGGTCAGCACTCTTTAGCACTTTGAATAGTCACCTTTTTTTTATAGACACTCCTGAATTTTTACATGATTTAATTTGTCAAGAAAGTTGTCACGAGAATTAAAGTATCACACTGTTATAGACACTTAATGAAAAACATTTTGGGGATGTTCCTTTCTCCAGGACAGAGATCCTGGTCTTCTTTACTTTCAGAGGTGGGCCCTCCAGACTGGGAGAATATAGGGGAAAGTTTAAAACTTGTTTCACACAATTTTAATCATACTGTCGTACAATTTAACATTCTGCACAAAATATACGTGACACCTATATGGTTACATAGGAGAGGACTTAGAGTCACCTCTGACTGCCCACGCTGTGGTGACTCCGAGGCAGATCATTTATATCTGTTTTGGGACTGCCCAATGGTGAGCAGCTATTGGAAATCGGTCCAAACTAACCTGGCTTGTAAACTTAATATTGTTGTTCCCCTGTCCCCCAGAATATGGGTCCTGGGAGACCTATCACAGGTTAACTGTCAGCCTATTAAACGGCAATTGCTGATCAAGGTGATATTTTTGGCTAGGCTCCTTATTTCTAGACTATGGTTTTGCTCTTCTGCTCCAGATTGTAACAATTGGTTGGGTTTGGTCGAGAAAGTGAAAAGCTACGAGAGGATTTTGTACAAAGAGGATCCTACCAAAAGTGGGGCAACCTCTGGAAAGACTGGGACACGGCTAATTAATCATAACTTTATTTTTTTGCTGCAAGGTGGGGGGGGGGGGGGGGTTTGTGGGGTGGGTTGGGTAAGATCCTATTAGTCCGGGCTTTTCTATATGAATTGTAACTGGTTGAAGAATGTGAAGCTACACTTGAGTATTGGAGTATCTCCAGGAATGCTGGAGGATGGCGGGATCTCCCGGCATTAAACAATGGCAACATTTTTGATTTATTCATAATACTGTGTGGTATATGGGCGGGGGTCTAGGGGTCGGGACTTCGGCTCTTCCTTTCAGACATGAGGTTTGACTGCGGGCAGGGATACGACACATGTGTGGTATGGGTGTTACTAGGTGTTCTCTTAATGGGACAGAGACGGTTTTTGTTTATACCTTCTTCAAAGGCCGGTGACTGTCGAATACCCGATTTGAGTCCCTCGGCTAAGAGATATAAGTCTGAATATATGTGAGGCACGGTTAAGCAGGGCATTACTATCTAATTTTCATTATATCGGGATGAGGCAGTAAAATATGCGAGTGGTTTTCCCACTATTGCGCTAGAAGACTGCTGGACCCCCTTGTTCGTTTTACGAAATGTTGCGATCAAAGATCGCGTAAGCCCGCTTCGTACTGTATGTGAGTATTAGTTAATTGGTCACTTGAGTGTTGTTCCTGCCGGTTGTGCTCACCCGTGTTTGGGGGAGGGCGCACGGGGTACGCGCTTGCTGCCTGGTGGCCGTCTGGGCTGGGGGCCCTTGATCTCTGCCCTTTACTTATAGATAATATTATGTTAAGTGAGATGCTTTGGGTGTCTGCTTTATCAGGCTGTGGATGCCGGGCGATTCCCGCTTTTTCCCCAGTAAGTGAGATCTCCACTTGATTTTTATTACCTTTACAATCATGGATATTTGCATGAAATTATTGTTAATTATTCTTACAAATTAGAAATTGACGGACTTATGGATTTTATAATATTATAAATGTAATATGGATATTAATCTTTTGTATTATAATTAATAAAATATATATATAAAAAAAAAAAAAGAATCGCAGGTGCTGGAGTTTCCTTTTGCTTTCACAACTACTGAAGGGTTAATAAAGGTCTAATCTGAGGTCTGATGGGGTTAATAAAGGTCTGATTTGAGGTCTGATAGGAGTTAATAAAGTGCTGATCGGAGGTCTGATAGAGGTTAATAAATTCAGTGAGGAGGGGGAAGGGGTGGATGCTGTGGAAATCGGCATTTGGCACTAGTATATTATAAATGTAAATTATACATTGATTACCAACTAAGGGCTTTATTAATTTATAATTTACATTTGTAATATACTAGTACCAAATGCAAATTTCCACCACCTCAGGGACTACCAACTAATATAAATTATATAATATATATTATAAGATAAAATATTGGTATAAATTATCGGTTATCGGCCTGAAAGTTCACAGATTATCGGTATCGGTTCTAAAAAATCAATATTGCTCGATCCCTAATAGTTACTATCATATCATGCAGGATGTTTTGTATCCTTTTTGTATTGTGATAAAACAATCTGAACACTACAATTTCAGTAGTATTAGAACGCTCTTTTGTCCCAATTACAGAATCAAGGCCTAATGGAATTACTTATTTAAAACAATGTGAACAACTTAAAACCAGTAAGATTAGACCGCTATTATGGCCCATTTATAGAAACAAAGCCTAGTGAAATTACTTATGTCAAAAACAATGTGGACACCACAACAGCAGTAGTATGAGACCACTATTTCACCCCAATTATAGAATCAAGACCTAATGGAATTACTTATGTATAAAACAATGAACAACCTAAAACCAGTAAGATTAGACCGCTATTTCACCCCAATTATAGAAACAATGTCTAGTGGAATTAGTTATGTAAAAAACTATGTGAACACCCCAAAATCAGTAGTATTATAACGATATTTCACCCCACTTACAGAAACATGGCCTAATGAAATTACTTATGTAAAAAAACAATGTAAACACTTCAAAATGAGCATTAATAAAAGCTATTGCACCCCAATTACAGAAACAAGACCTAATGGAATTACTTTTGTACAAAACAATGTGGACACCCCAAAATCAGTATTATCAGACCGTTATTTCACCCCAATTACAGAATCAATGCCTAATGGTGGAATCACTTATCTGTAACAAAAAGTGTAAAACCAAATATGTTGAAAAAAATAGAGCCTATTTCACCCAAATTACAGAATCAAGGCCTAATGGTGGAAATATATATCTATAATACATGGTGTAAAACCAAATATGTAAAAAATAAAATGAGCGCAATTTCACCCCAATTACAGAATCAAGGCCTAATGATGGAATTACTTATCTTTAATACAAGGTGTAAAACCAAATACAATACAAATACAATTACAATTAAATACAATTGAATCTAATGCACTGGAAGAGCTGAAGGACCTGTGATGACATCACAGGTCATGTGACCAGTAAAACAGGCAGTGGTTGAAAAGTACCTGCAATGACGTCACCTTTATGTGACCAGTGCAGGAGAACATGGTGGTAAAGAGGAAAAGTCCTGGGGAAAGAAGCTTTGGTGATGTCTGCTACATGAGGATAGGTAAGTGAAGGGAGAGGCAGAGCAATGCTGGGGGTTGAGGTTATTTAACCTCTTCAGGACACATGACGTACCGGTGCGTCATGATGTCCTACTACTTAAGGACACATACGGTACGTCATGTATGGTTCCGATCACTGCCGCCGGGCAGGCGGTGATCGGAACCCGGTGCCTGCTCAAATCTCTGAAGACCCGGTAACCCGGAACAGGATGGTGATGGTGGTGTGATTTCACCCCACCAATCACCATCCAGCAATCCTGAGTGGTGATGGTGACATCACCACTCAGGATCGCTTCTGATTGGTCTGTGGGCGGTCCGGCGGCAGATTCAAAGAGGCAGGCGCTCCTCTCCTCCTCCTTTTGTGTTCCGGAGCCGAGGAGAGAGGAGCTGCCTGCACGTGTGTCCGCCATCACTGCCAGCGCCCCAATCTGTGCCCCCAGGACCCGATCTCTGCCCACAGCACCCCATCAGGTACATAGGGACAGCTAGGGAAAGTTTGGGTTAGGCAGGGAAAAAAAAGGGAAAGGTAGTTTCTGAACTTTTTATTGCATCACCCTAGTTAGGGTGTCTGGGGTCCACAGCACAGCTGTGTGACCCTAGACCCCCCAGGGGTGCTGCCGCTTGTCCCCCCCTGCCCCGTCCTTCCCCCCACTTTTTTGGGGTGCAGGATTTTTTTTTTTGTGTACGCTGGCTGTGGCCGGCACTCTTAGCGTCCGGCCACTGTTAGCGCATCGCACATCCCACCGCTGATCAACTTCGGACGGTTGATCAGTGGTTTTGATTTTTTTTTCACATTTTTGGGCCTTTTTTTAGTTAGTTTTTTTATTTAATTTTTTTGTTAGTTTTAGGGTTAAGTCCGCGAACACCCGTGCCCCCACACACACGCACACAAAATAAAGATTTCCACACACGCACATACACACGCAGACACATACTCCCCTATGGCCTGGCGGATGTTCTCGGCCGAGGAGGCATACGCCCAGCTTGCCTCTGACTCCGAGAGTCCCAGTGAGGACGAGGATGACCCTAAATTCCTGTTATCATCCGCGTCCTCCTCATCATCTAGCGATGATGATGAGCCCCCAAGGCAGCGGAGACGCCACCAGGTGGAGCAAGGGGACCGCCATGTTAGGGACCCTGTGGCCCAGCCTAGTACGAGCAGCTCTGGGGCTCGTACTGGTTTCCCGGCCCACCAGTTAAATCCACCGGAGCACCCTGCCGGTGAACTTGTCTGGTGTAGCCCAGAGCAATACGAGCCCGTGATTCTTGGTTTTGTAGGCCAATCAGGAATCCAGATTTCCACAGTGGGCTACACTGAATATGACTTTTTTTGTAATTTTTTTCAGTGACCCACTGGTAAATCTGATGGTGGAGCAGACGGATCTGTACGCCCAACAGTTCGTCGCTCAACACCCGGGCTCCTTTTTGGCCAGGCCCGGTGGCTGGACGCCGGTCAGTGCAGCCGAAATGAGGACATTTTGGGGCCTCGTGCTGCATATGGGCCTGGTCAAGAAACCCAGTGTCAGGCATTACTGGAGTGGGGACGTCCTATACCAGACCCCACTTTACAGTACGGCCATGACACGCTTTCCGATAATGCAGCATTTCCCCCCCGAGGTGATCCTGCCCATGACCGTCTGTATAAGATACAGCCGGTCATCGATCACTTTGGGGCCAAATTCATGGAGGCCTATGTACCTGGAAGGGAGGTCGCGGTTGATGAGTCTCCTATTGCGTTCAAGGGGAGACTCATTTTCCGCCAGTATGTGCCCTCCAAGCGGGCGAGGTATGGAATGAAGCTATACAAAATTTGTGAGAGTACCTCAGGGTACACTTACAAATTTTGTATATACGAGGGGCGAGATTCCCGGATTCAACCCCCAGAATGTCCCCCCTCTCTGGGTGTTACCAGGAAACTTGTGTGGGACCTTATGTACCCACTGCTGGATAAGGGTTACCACCTGTACGTGGATAACTTTTATACCAGTATCCCCTTGTTCCAGTCCCTTGCCGCCAGATCCACGTTCGCTTGTGGGACCGTGCAGAAAAATCAACGCGGCCTCCCTGCCCTCCCCCTCCAGGTACCTATCCCCAGGGGTGAGACCCGTGCCCTTACCACTGGAAACCTGTTGCTGGTCAGGTATAAGGGCAAGAGGGATGTCCTTATGCTGTTCACAATTCATGGTAACGGCATCACCCCTGTCCCTGTGCGAGGTACCGCGGCAACGGTCCTCAAGCCCGATTGTAACGTCGCCTACAATCGGTATATGGGAGGAGTTGATCTCTTTGATCAAGTCCTCAAGCCATATAACGCCATGCGCAAAACCCGGGCATGGTACAAAAAAGTTGCAGTCTACTTGGTACAGGTTGCCATGTACAACTCTTTTGTACTATCCCGAAGCGCTGGCAGCACAGGGACATTCCTCCAGTTCTATGAGGCAGTCCTCAAGGCCCTGATCTTTTCGGACCGGGAAAGAGCAAGCCGGAGTACCTCGGGAACTGTAAGCGCCCGGATCGTCCATGGCCAACACTTTCCAGGTGTGGTCCCCAATACTGGAAAGAAGGGACGAACCCAAAAAAGGTGCAGAGTGTGTCACAGGAGGGGGATACGGAAGGACACCACTACTCAATGTGACACGTGCCCCGATCATCCGGGTCTCTGCATTATTGGTTGCTTCAGGGAGTATCACACTTCCATGGAGTACTAAATTTATATCCCAATCGGACAAAAAAAATGGATCTCAGACTTGAGACACCCAAAAAAACTAAAATAATTTATTAAAAGTAGACTTATTTGGTATCGCCGCGTCCATAAGAATCTCCTCTATAAAAATACCCCATGACCCAACCCCCCAGATTAACACGGTCAAAAAAAAAAAAAAGGTGCAAAAAAATAATTTTTGGGTCACCAAACATAACAAAAAATTTAATAGCAAGCGATCAAAAAGTCATATAACCCCCAAAATAGTGCCAATAAAACCGTCCGCTCGCCCCGCAAAAAATTAGCCCCCACATAAGATAATTGGATAACAAATAAATAAAAAAAATGACACTTAGACTTTAGAGATACCAAAAATTTATTTTTGTATCAAAAAGGATAATATAGTCAAAAACCTAAATAATTGTATAAAAAAAGTTGACTTATTAGGTATCGCGCCTCCGTAAGAATCTCCTCAATAGAAATATCCCATGACATAACCCCCCAGATTAACACGGTTAAAAAAAAAAAAAACGCTGCCAAAAATGCAATTTTTGGCACTTTTCCATTTCAATCCGTTTTTGCCGGTAACAAAACAAGGGTTAACAACCAAACAAAAGTTTATATTTATTACTCTGATACTGCAGTTTACAGAAATGCCACATTTGTGGTCGCAAACTGCTGTATCAGTAAAAGAGAGGCCGCAAAAGGAATGGACCGACATGGTTTCTGGAAGGCCGATTTTGATGGCCTTTTTTATTGACACCATGTCCCTTTTGAAGCCCCCCTGATGCCCCCCTAGAGTAAAAATTCCCTAAAAGTGACCCCATCTAAGAAACTACACCCCTCAAGGTATTCAAAACTGATTATACAAACTTTATTAACCCTTTAGGTGTTCCTCAACAGTTAATGGCAAATGGAGGTGAAATTTCTGAATTTCAATTTTTGGTAACCTTGCCTCACAAAAATGTAATATGTAGCAACCAAAAATCATATTCACCCTAAAAATAGTCCCCCAAAAAATGGCACCTTATCCCATAGTTTCCAAAATGGGGTCACTTTTAGGGAGTTTCTACTCCAGGGGTGCATCAGGGGGGTTAAAACAGGACACGGTGTAAATAAACCGGTCCATAAAAATCAGCCCTCCAAAAACCAAACGTCGCACCTTTCACTCTACGCCCTGCTGTGTGGCCGTACAGTAGTTTACGGCCACATATTGGGTGTTTCTGTAAACGGCAGAGTCAGGGCAATAAAGATACAGTCTTGTTTGGCTGTTAACCCTTGCTTTGTTAGTGGAAAAAATGGGTTAAAATGGAAAATTAGTCAAAAAAATTAAATTCTCAAATTTCATCCCCATTTGCCAATAACTCTTGTGCAACACCTAAAGGGTTAACGACGTATGTAAAATCAGTTTTGAATACCTTGAGGGGTGTACTTTCTTAGATGGGGTCACTTTTAGGGAGTTTCTACTCTAGGGGTGCATCAGGGGGGTTGAAACAGGACACGGTGTAAATAAACCGGTCCATAAAAATCAGCCCTCCAAAAACCAAACGTCGCGCCTTTCACTCTACGCCCCGCTGTGTGGCCGTACAGTAGTTTACGGCCATATATTGGGTGTTTCTGTAAACGGCAGAGTCAGTGCAATAAAGATACAGTCTTGTTTGGCTGTTAACCCTTGCTTTGTTAGTGGAAAAAATGGGTTAAAATGGAAAATAAGGCAAAAAAAATGACATTTTTAAATTTCATCCCCATTTGCCAATAACTCTAGTGCAACACCTAAAGGGTTAACAACATATGTAAAATCAGTTTTGAATACCTTGAGGGGTGTAATTTCTTAAATGGGGTCACTTTTAGTGAGTTTCTGCTCTAGGGGTGCATCAGGGGGCTTCAAATGGGACATGGTGTAAATAAACCAGTCCATAAAAATCAGCCCTCCAAAAACCAAACATCGCGCCTTTCACTCTACGCCCCGCTGATGCCCCCCATGAGTAAAAACTCCCTAAAAGTGACCCCATCTAAGAAACTACACCCCTCAAGGTATTCAAAACTGATTATACAAACTTTATTAACCCTTTAGGTGTTCCTCAACAGTTAATGGCAAATGGAGGTGAAATTTCTGAATTTCAATTTTTGGTAACCTTGCCTCACAAAAATGTAATATGTAGCAACCAAAAATCATATTCACCCTAAAAATAGTCCCCCAAAAAATGGCACCTTATCCCATAGTTTCCAAAATGGGGTCACTTTTAGGGAGTTTCTACTCCAGGGGTGCATCAGGGGGGTTAAAACAGGACACGGTGTAAATAAATCGGTCCATAAAAATCAGCCCTCCAAAAACCAAACGTCGCACCTTTCACTCTACGCCCCGCTGTGTGGCCGTACAGTAGTTTACGGCCACATATTGGGTGTTTCTGTAAACGGCAGAGTCAGGGCAATAAAGATACAGTCTTGTTTGGCTGTTAACCCTTGCTTTGTTAGTGGAAAAAAATGGGTTAAAATGGAAAATTAGTCCAAAAAATTAAATTCTCAAATTTCATCCCCATTTGCCAATAACTCTTGTGCAACACCTAAAGGGTTAACGACGTATGTAAAATCAGTTTTGAATACCTTGAGGGGTGTACTTTCTTAGATGGGGTCACTTTTAGGGAGTTTCTACTCCAGGGGTGCATCAGGGGGGTTGAAACAGGACACGGTGTAAATAAACCGGTACATAAAAATCAGCCCTCCAAAAACCAAACGTCACGCCTTTCACTCTACGCCCCACTGTGTGGCCGTACAGTAGTTTACGGCCATATATTGGGTGTTTCTGTAAACGGCAGAGTCAGTGCAATAAAGATACAGTCTTGTTTGGCTGTTAACCCTTGCTTTGTTAGTGGAAAAAATGGGTTAAAATTGAAAATTAGTCAAAAAAATTAAATTCTCAAATTTCATCCCCATTTGCCAATAACTCTTGTGCAACACCTAAAGGGTTAACAACATATGTAAAATCAGTTTTGAATACCTTGAGGGGTGTAATTTCTTAAATGGGGTCACTTTTAGGGAGTTTCTGCTCTAGGGGTGCATCAGGGGGCTTCAAATGGGACATGGTGTAAATAAACCAGTCCATAAAAATCAGCCCTCCAAAAACCAAACGTCGCGCCTTTCACTCTACGCCCCGCTGTGTGGCCGTACAGTAGTTTACGGCCATATATTGGGTGTTTCTGTAAACGGCAGAGTCAGGGCAATAAAGATACAGTCTTGTTTGGCTGTTAACCCTTGCTTTGTTAGTGGAAAAAATGGGTTAAAATGGAAAATTAGTCAAAAAAATGAAATTCTCAAATTTCATCAACATTGCCAATAACTCTTCTGCAACACCTAAAGGGTTAACAACATATGTAAAATCAGTATTGAATACCTTGAGGGGTGTACTTTCCTAGATGGGGTCACTTTTAGGGAGTTTCTGCTCTAGGGGTGCATCAGGGGGCTTCAAATGGGACATGGTGTAAATAAACCAGTCCATAAAAATCAGCCCTCCAAAAACCAAACGTCGCACCTTTCACTCTACGCCCCGCTGTGTGGCTGTACAGTGGTTTACGGCCACATATTGGGTGTTTCTGTAAACGGCAGAGTCAGGGCAATAAAGATACAGTCTCATTTGGCTGTTAACCCTTGCTTTGTTAGTGGAAAAAATGGGTTAAAATGGAAAATTAGTCAAAAAAATTAAATTCTCAAATTTCATCCCCATTTGCAAATAACTCTTGTGCAACACCTAAAGGGTTAACAATGTATGTAAAATCAGTTTTGAATACCTTGAGGGGCGTAGTTTCTTAGATGGTGTAATTTTTGGGTGGTTTTTATTATGTAAGCCTCGCAAAGTGACTTCAGACCTGAACTGGCCCCTAAAAATAGTTTTTTTGTAAAATTCAGAAATATTTCAAGATTTGCTACTAAACTTCTAAGCCTTGTAACATCCCCAAAAAATAAAATATCATTCCCAAAATAATTCAAACATGAAGTAGACATATGGGGAATGTAAAGTCATCCCAATTTTTGGGGGTATTACTATGTATTACAGAAGTAGAGAAACTGAAACTTTGAAATTTGCTAATTTTTCTAATTTTTGGGTAAATTAGGTATTATTTTGTGCAAAAAAAAAAGATTTTTTTTACTTCATTTTACCAGTGTTATGAAGTACAATATGTGACGAAAAAATAATCTCAGAACGGCCTGGATAAGTCAAAGCGTTTTAAAGTTATCAGCACTTAAAGTGACAGTGGTCAGATTTGCAAAAAATGGCCTGGTCCTTAAGGTGAAATAAGGCTGTGTCCCTATGGGGTTAAAGGGGTTGTCCGGGTTCAAAGTTGAACCCGGACATACCTTCATTTTCACCCAGGCAGCACCCTGACTTGAGCATCAGTGCTCCGATGCTCTCCTTTGCCCTGAGCTAAATCGCGTAGGGCAAAGGCATTTTCAGGATTTCCGGTGACGAACCAGGCTCTCCATGGGGCTGCCAGGAAGCCTGGTGATGTTACCAGCACTGATGGTAAAACGGCTAGGGCAGCACTAAAGCATGCCCATCAGAGCCGGTGACGTCACTGAACACACTGCCAGGCGGAACCTTCCGCCCGGCAGTGTGTTATTGTAAACAAAAGTGCCCTTGCCCTGCGCAATCTAGCGCAGGGCAAGGGAGCACATTGGATCATGAGATGGTCCGATGCCAACATCAGGGGTGCTGTCTGGGTGCTGTCAGCTCTGAACCCGGACAACCCCTTTAACTGGGACTGTATGTTAGGGCTAAAGGGAGGGATGTTATTTACATGGGACTGTATGTTGATGGTGGCTGTAGAAGGGAGTGATGTTATTTACATGGGACTGTTTGTTGGAGGGGGCTGTGGGAGGGAGTGATGTTATTTACGGTGCATGGGACTGTATGTTGGGGGTGGCTGGGGTAGGGTGATGAAAAAAATTTAATTTTAATAACTCCACCCAGGATACTGGTATAAATGAGGGGCATCTGAGTATGCATTTGTGTCCATTTTCTGTAGTCTTTCCAGAGTACAGAGGTTATTTTGGCTGCTTCTCTTTGCTCTATCACCATGTCTGATTCTGAGGACGAGGTCTTGCTGCATTGGCTGGTTTCTCGGCGTTGGGGACAGCGCACTCCTTTGTTGAATGAGGAACCGAGTAGAAGGCGACGATTTTGGGTCCATCCGATTGTTTCACAACGCTACCGGAAAGGACACTTTCATTCCCTCTACGAAGATCTGCGCCTGCATCCTGCGAAGTTCTATTCCTTCTGTCGGATGCCAGTGGGTACATTTGATCGCATGCTGTCGTCTCTACGTACTGTCCTTACCTTCATGGACACCAATATGAGGCGCAGCATTACTCCTGAGGAAAGGCTTGTCACGTTGAGGTAAGCAGTATAGTACTTTTATAGTTAAAACAGTAATGTGCACTGCTTCTGTCAGGAGTAACATGTGCTAGAAAATGGCTGCTGTTAGACATGTGCTACTGTTTGCTGAAGTAACCTTTCTTTCCCCTTTTTTATATATTTTTTTTCCATTTGTTTGTGGTTGATTTTTTATCCCGTTAAACCCTGGCACCTAACATCCCAATATTGTTTTGTTTTTTTTGCTTTTGTGCAAGTTTCAAACTTGTGTTCAGCTAACGGCCTCCAGACACTCCATGAATCCTCTGCACTCGCCAGTAGTTTGTTTAAAATGTTGTTTGATTCAGTCAGTCAGTCAGCCATGTTACAGCAGGCTGTATGCTGCCTGTCTGAGTGGATAATTGGAGATTTTCCTAGCTATTGTAAGGGAAAATATAGATTTTATTGAAGACAGGAGGCGAGCATTGTGCATCAACCTTCTTTACTACTCCCATTAGCAGCAAGAATAACTATTACAACAGGTGAAAAGAATTTTTTCAAGACAGGTATTAGATATGTAAATTAGGTAGTCCAGGTAGCCAATCAGAGATCTCCCTAGTGTATAAAAGGTGCAGTTGATGTAGGTTCTGCCTCTTTCTTGATGATGACTCGCGATGAAGTAACTTGAAATTAAACAGATCTTGACCATAAAGGAATATAAAGTAGATTTATATGAGGCAAATCCGGAGTAACAGGAACATTGTAGGATGGATGGAGGATTGGAGATATTCTAGTATGCTATGGAGACAGAAAACATATTTGAAAGACGATTAGGGTTGGGTTAAAAAAGGGGGGGACAATGCTCGCCTCCTGTCTTCAATAAAATCTATTTTTTCCGTTACAATAGCTAGGAAAATCTCCAATTTTATTGCAACAGGAGGCTCACATTGTGCAAGTTTAAAGCTAACTTTATGCTAGATGACATAACCATACTTAAATGATAGACATGGATACATGAGTGTCAGGTTTGAAGTAAAATGTTTTAAAAGTGGATTCTGAAGACCAGTCCGCGGCCTTCAAAATCTCAGAGAGAGAAGCGTCTTTTTGGAATGCTTTCGTAGAAACCGCCCCTCGGATAGAGTGTGGGCCAAATATTGTTGTATTAATCCCTGCCATTTGCATGGTAAGTTTAATCCATCTTGCTAATGCAGGGGAGGATACTGGAAGGTGTGGTTTACGAAAAGAAATAAGAAGTTGTGAAGATTGAGGAGAGCGTAAAGATTGGGTCATGGATTCGTATGTTTTTAAACAGCGGACAATGCATAGTTTATCGTTAGAAGGGAAAGCCGGGTAGAACACTGTGTGTAGGTTGGTTTTGGTTCTTCTGGTTATTTGGAAGGTTACTCCGTTAGGGGTGAAGGATCTATGAGATATATCTAAGGCTCTAACATCTGACACTCTTTTTATGGATATGAGGCATAAGAGGGTCGTGATTTTAAAGGAGAGTAATTTTAGTGAAAGATGTTCATTGTCTTCCCAGTTAGAAAAAAGGTTTAGAAGGGAAGTAACGTCCCAAGTGGAATGGTACCTAGGTTTTGGGGGGTTTCTAAAACGAATGCCTTTCATGAGCCTACAAATCATTGGATGTTTACCGACTGGAATGGAGTTAATAAGGGTATGTTCTGATGATATTGTGGAACGGTAAAGGTTTATGGTCCTATAAGCCTTCCCCATATTGAAAGCTTCTGAAAGAAAATTTAATATGTGGGTAATAGGTGCTCGAATGGGATCCAAGTCTCGTTGAGTGCACCAATGAAGCCAAATTTTCCAGGCTGATCTATAAGCCTTTTTGGTTCCCGGGGCCCATGCATCAGAGAGGATGTCGATAGTAGATTGTGAAAATCCGAGATCGATTGTTGGTTGCCTGAAATCAACCAAGCTATTAGTGTTAGATGTCCCGAAAGGATCAGGGGGTGTAGATGTCCCGAAGGGTCTCGGAGAAGATCTTGGGGAGAAGGAAGGATCCTCGGGATATCTATCGTCAGACTGAGTAGTGTGGGAAACCATGCCTGAGACGGCCACCATGGGGTGATGATCACTAATGTGGAATTTTGTGCGATTGTCTGAAGTAGGACTCTGGGGATTAGTGCAAATGGGGGAAAGGCGTAGGGACGTTCCTGTGGCCAAATTTGGCGGAGAGCGTCTATGGCTAAGGCCTCTGGATCCGGACGCCAGCTGAAGAAGTTGGGGAGTTGGGTGTTCAGTCGTGATGCAAATAGATCTATGAGGAAGGGACCCCATAATTTGTTGATCTGTTGAAAGATGAGCGGGTGTAATTGCCAGTGCTGGAATCCGAAAGGTATCGGGAATTCCAATCGGCCACTGAGTTTATCAATCCTGGAAGGTATTCCGCTTTTAAGGTGATATCCCTGTCTAGACAGAAGTGCCAAAATTCTTTGGCAATGTCTGTTAGAATCTTGGAGGTGGTGCCTCCGAAACGGTTGATGTATTGAACTGCTGCAATATTGTCCATACGTAGGAGGATGCAGCAGTGTGATTTGTCTTTTGCAAAACTTTTCATGGCGAAAAAGGCAGCTAGTAATTCCAGACAATTGATGTTGAAGCCACCAAATAAGTTCTTCTTTGGCTTCCGGGGATAGTGGGACTTTGTTTGAATATTGTAATCCCTCTCGTAAATGTTGCGTTTTTAAACGTTGAAGGGCTCTGTAGTGTAATGGGGCGGGGAATATTGCTTGTATGGAGGCCGACAAGGAGACCCACAATCTGTGAACGGATTTCTCTTCGAATCAATGTTAGTTTCTTGGTAGGAAGACTCAACAGAGCGGAGTCTGTATTGATGTTGAAGCCTAAAAACTCTAGTTCTTTGGAAGGGGATAGGATAGATTTTTTGTAATTGATTAGAAAACCAAGATTGGTTAGAAGAGAAATGGTCCATTGTGACTGTGTAAGGATTAGTGAGAGTGTTTGTGCCATAATTAGGATGTCGTCCAGATATATGATTAGACGTACACCTAGGGATCTTAGGGATGATATCACTGGTTTCATTAATTTGGTGAAACACCAAGGGGCTGATGAAAGGCCAAACGGGAGACAAGTGAATTGCCATTTCTGATTGTTCCAGTAGAATTGTAGAAAAGGTTGATGGGAATGGTGTATGGGTACAGTGAGATAAGCGTCTTTTAGATCTATTTTTATTAGCCAATCTTGAGGGAGTAAGAGATCCCTGAGAGGGTGAATTCCCTCCATTTTGAAATGATGGTAAGTCACAAAATTGTTGAGGGTTTTCAAATTTATGACTGGTCTGTGACCGCCGTCTTTCTTTTTTACTAGAAAGATGTTGCTGATGAAACCTGGGGATAGGTGTGGTACTTGAATGATAGCTTTCTTGTGGAGCAAATCTCGTATCTCTGACTCTATGAGGTCTTGGTCTAAATTCGACAAATGTATTGGTTGAGGGATGTGGTCCTGAGATGGTGTTCAGGATCCATAAGTCTGAGGTTAGAGAGCACCATATTTGGAAAAAATGTTTCAGTCTTCCCCCTAGAGGGAAGTGGGGATAGTTTGGGATAGAAAATCTTACCTGATGAGGGTCTGGATCTAGGGAAACCTCGGTGGCCTCGGGTTCTCCATGGGCGTCCTCTGGTAGGGAAAAAAGGTGTGGTGTGCGGTGTGAAGGTGGTAGTTCTGTCTGATTGGAAGGGAGCCTGCTGGGTTTGTCTGAACTGTGAAGTTCGGCTGGGAAAGCGGCCCCTGCCTTTCCCAGCCCTGCCAAAAATTTTGGGTTGACCTACTTTTTTCAAAGACGTTTTGGCTTTATCTAGGGAGGAGAATACTCCCACGAATTTTCCTATTTCTTTAATGAGGGAATCCCCAAAAAGAAGACTGTCGGCAGACTCATCGGGGTCAGAATTGGCCAAATGGGTGAGCTGAGGGTCTAATTTCATCAGGATATTTCGTTTTCTTTCCGCACTCAGGGCGGAGTTGATGTTTCCGAAGAAACAGATGGCCCTTTGGGCCCAGCCACGTAGAACTGATGTGTCTACTGGTTCGCCTGTAATAACGGCTTGTTCTGATAAGTCTAAAATTTTTGTGAGGGGTCCTAATAAATCTAAAAGCTTGTCCTGGCACAGTTTAAATGATCTGTCCAGACCTCTTTTGGGATTTTTTCCTGTTTTATTTAAATATTTAAAAATTATGGGGTCTTACTCTGGAGTTAAGGATTTTTTATGTGGCAAAGTAGGTCTAGGACATTCAGCTTTCAGTTTGTTCCTGGAGGATCTATCCAGGGATTTATTGACCCACTGTGCCAAAAATTTGGAAATTTGAGGTTGGGGAACCCATTCTCCGAACCTAGGGTGTTTTATTTGATCGGGGTTGAAAAAGGGAATACCCTGACTATCTAGGATCAGGGATTCTGGGATCTGATTAGTTGAAGAGGATTCCTCAGGATCCTCAGGATAATCATCCTCATAGAAAAAAGGCAATTCGTCTCTTAACACTGAATCAGAATCATCTGATAGTGATGAGGAAGATATTTCCTTGTAAGAGATAAACTTAGCCCTCTTACTGGCTGTCATAACCCGGCTATTGGTAATCTCCTCCCGGGTGGAGGGTCGTTTGTGGGGATTTTTGCCACCGTTATCATTACCGCAAGGTTTATGCGGACATTCTTTGGGATTCTGACCCTTTCCCATGGTGTGGGATTTTGGGTCATCTGTAAATCTTCTCTTTTTGGTTGATTTGCCTGATTTTTTAAAACCTTTGGCAAGTTCTGTAACTGAATCTTCCGCTGAGAGGAAATTGTCAGTTGGAGTAGAAGGGTAATTTTGAGGTCTTTGATTTACTACCAAGGAGAGGGATTTGAAAATGGAATCCTGAATAGATACCATGGCTGATTGTATTGCCACTGATACCGATTTAGAAACGGATTGATCAACCATTTGTTGAATGGAATCCGAAATTAGCACCTCATAGCCAATGGGTATGGGTTGAGTGGATTGGGGGTTAGGTTGTTCTTCACAGGGATTCATATTGCTAAATAAAGGATAGGGATAGAAAAGAAAAAATGGGAAAAAATTTAAATGAATGTTTTATTCATATATATATATATATATACAGTCATGTGAAAAAATTAGGACACCCTTTGAAAGCATGTGGTTTTTTGTAACATTTTTAATAAAAGGTTATTTCATCTCCGTTTCAACAATACAGAGAGATTAAAGTAATCCAACTAAACAAAGAAAACTGAAGAAAAGTCTTTTCAAGATCTTCTGTAAATGTCATTCTACAAAAATGCCTATTCTAACTGAGGAAAAAGATAGGACACCCTTGCCCCTAATAGCGAGTGTTACCTCCTTTGGCTGAAATAACTGCAGTGAGACGGTTCTTGTAGCCATCTACCAGTCTTCGACATCGGTCTGAGGAAATTTTACCCCACTCCTCAATGCAGAACTTTTTCAGCTGTGAGATGTTTGAGGGGTTTCTTGCACGTACAGCCCTTTTCAAGTCACCCCACAGCATCTCAATGGGATTCAAATCTGGACTTTGACTTGGCCATTCCAGGACTCTCCATTTCTTCTTTTTCAGCCAATCTTTGGTTGATTTACTAGTATGTTTTGGGTCATTGTCATGTTGCATGGTCCAGTTCCGCTTCAGCTTTAATTTTCTAACTGATGGTCTCACATGTTCTTCAAGCACCTTCTGATACACAGTAGAATTCATCGTGCATTCTATGATGGTGAGCTGACCAGGTCCTGCTGCAGCAAAGCAGCCCCAAACCATGACACTTCCACCTCCATGCTTCACAGTTGGTATGAGGTTCTTTTCTTGGAATGCTGTGTTTGGTTTACGCCAAACATGTCCTCTGCTGTTGTGTCCAAATAATTCAATTTTGGACTCATCTGTCCAAAGAACATTATTCCAGAAGTCCTGGTCTTTGTCAACTTTATCTCTGGCAAATGTCAGTCTGGCCTCGATGTTTCTCTTGGAAAGCAAAGGTTTCCTCCTTGCACACCTCCCATGCAAGTTAAACTTGTACAGTCTCTTTCTGATTGTAGAGGCATGTACTTCTACATCAACAGTAGCCAGAGCCTGCTGTAGTTCTCGAGATGACACTTTAGGGTTTTTGGAGACCTCTTTTAGCATCTTGCGGTCTGCTCTTGGGGTGAACTTGCTGGGGCGACCAGTCCTGGGCATGTTGGCAGTTGTTTTGAAAGCCCTCCACTTGTAGACTATCTTCCGGACAGTGGAATGGCTGATTTCAAAATCTTTTGAGATCTTTTTAAATCCCTTCCCAGACTCATAGGCTGCTACAATCTTTTTTCTGAAGTCCTCTGACAGCTCTTTTGCTCTCACCATGGTGCTCACTCTCACTTCAACAGTCAGGAGCACACCAAACTAAATGTCTGAGGTTTAAATAGGGCAAGCCTCATTCAACATGCAGAGTAACGATCTACTAATTATGTGCACCTGGTGTGATATACCTGTGTGAGATCTGAGCCAATTTAAGATGGAATACATGTGAGGGTGTCCTATCTTTTTCCTCAGTTAGAATAGGCATTTTTGTAGAATGACATTTACAGAAGATCTTGAAAAGACTTTTCTTCAGTTTTCTTTGTTTAGTTGGATTACTTTAATCTCTCTGTATTGTTGAAACGGAGATGAAATAACCTTTTATTAAAAATGTTACAAAAAACCACATGCTTTCAAAGGGTGTCCTAATTTTTTCACATGACTGTATATATATATATATCATATATACACTAATGCACGCATTCAGGAAATACTTAATCCGTATAAAATATATACAGACCAGTATAAAGTAACAGAATGTATGCAAGTGTAATAGTCAGAAGTAAATGTGATGTAAATGTGGTGGGTATACTCACAATTGGGTAGGAAATATATGGGGAAGTATCTATTTAATAATGTGTGGAGAAACACTTGGAGCAAAAACTGTAGACTGTACTCTCAGTGAGGTGACTGGCTGCGCTGAGGTAATTTGAAAAGCGCGCGCAATCACCTCACAGTCACAAGACCGGAGTGCTCGAAATCTCGCGATAGACGGGATTTCGGCGCTGAATGCAGGAGAAGGAGTTCAGAGACCGGAGACGGGACGGAGGCAAAATTATGAGGTATTGGGGGCTGAAAATAGTTTCATGGACCGAGTTAGGAGTTAGTGGAAGGGAAGAAGAAACCACCATTAGTATTATAATGAACGGCGGCAGAAAACGCGCACCGCCGAACAGGGGACACGCGCCACTCTGAATGGTCACAATACCGGACCTCAGCCCCTGGTAAAACAATGCAAACCTTTATATATTTTCCTTTAAATACAATAAATTACAATCACAAATAAGATAATATTAAAAATACATATCTTCTCTTGTGGGAGCAGCAAGAAAGAGGCAGAACCTACATCAACAGCACCTTTTATACACTAGGGAGATCTCTGATTGGCTATCTGGACTACCTAATTTACATATCTAATACCTGTCTTGAAAAAATTATTTTCACCTGTTGTAATAGTTATTCTTGCTGCTAATGGGAGTAGTAAAGAAAGTTAATGCACAATGTGAGCCTCCTGTTGCAATAAAATGTTATATTTTTCGTGAAATACTGGCGAGTGCAGGGTATTTTTGGAGTGTCTGAAAGAATTTGGTCCCTCTGTCAGGATCTCTCTCTGCGTGCACCACCCTGTTAGAAGTCTATATACCGGTCTGTACCCTATTTCGTAGGATTGTGCTGCTGCCAACCCCTGAGATTTCCAGCTAACGTCCTCATCACGCCTAATGTTCACATAATTTAGAACTTGCACAAGACTCTCAGCATTTTAAAGGGGCAAAACAAAGTTTATGTAACTTAGTTGTGGTAGTACTGCCCACACCCCAATAGCTGTTAGTGTTTTGCTCATATACGCCTTTTTGTTTTTTTTCAGTTTAATCAACCAAGGACATAGGGCAGTGATGGCGAGCAGTTATCAGACTGAGCTGCCAATGTTCTAGCCAGATCCGTAGCATTTATTGCAAAATGTCAACAAAGCAATTTCGCATGAATACTGTACTCCAATATAGTGTAACGTCATTGCATTTTATCATTTTGCTCTAATTTCCAGTTTAAATGCAGTGCTGCCTGTCGTTTTCAGAGTGTGCCCTGTGCTGATGAATGCTTTGGAAAGTCAAGGGTGTATATTTGTAAACCATAGACTTTTCAATGGGTGCGGGGGCCCACAGAGTGGGCCTTGAGTGCTGCCTCTGGCACCCGTCCCATAGGTTCCCCACCACTAGACATAGGGTGTTTACAATCATGGAGTGTATACAACATTATACTTGAATCTGTTGTTCCCTTTGATTTGCCGATGACTGTTTTTTTTTTTTTTCTCAACAGATTCCTTGCGACTGGGAACTCTTTTGCATCAATGCATTTTGAGTTTCTTTTAGGAACCTCGACGATCTCGAGTATTGTACGACACACTTGCCATGTCATCTGGCAGCAACTCCGAGAGACGGTGATGCCGCAGCCCGAGGCGGACGATTGGGTTCGGATCACTGAGGGCTTCCAAAATTCGCCGCAGTTTCCAAACTGCATCGGGGCAATGGATGGCAAGCACATCCGTGTGAAGAAGCCGCCACACTCAGGGAGCCGTTTCTTCAATTATAAACAATATATTTCGGTAGTTGCTGACAGTCACTACCGGTTTATAATGGTTGATATCGGGGCATATGGAAGCACTGCGGATGCTCGCATCTTTAGTGCTTCTAGAATGGGTGAGCAGCTTCGTGCCAACCAGCTTGCCCTGCCCGAGTCCAGAAGACTGCCCGGATATGCAGGTCTGCCGGCTCCATTTGTCATCGTGGCGGATGAAGGGTTTGCATTGACTCCACATGTTATGCGGCCCTTCCCAAAGCATGGTTTGGATGTCAGGAGGGGTATAATCAACTACAGGTTGATTCGTGCCCGTCGGTATGTTGAGTGCGCTTTCGGGATACTCTCTAGCAAGTGGAGGGTGTTTTTGTCATCCATACAGATGGCTCCGGAGAATGCTACCCTGGTGATTAAAGCATGTTTTGTTCTACACAACTTCACAGGATTCACGAGGCTTCCTCCTCTGTTGACATGGAAGATCTTCCTACGTCTTCAGATTTGGATTTGGAAAGGACCCTGCATAGACGACCTGGGACTGCAGGCATTACAGTTCGGGAACTCTATGCAGACTACTTTTACAGCCCAGAGGACTCCTTGCCCTGGCAGAGGGACGCTATTCGTGGTAGTTTTTGAAATCTTCTGGGCTCTTTAGATTTTTTTTTTTGTAGATAGATTACAAAAAATTATTGTGGTAGTTGAGTGTAGGAACTCGCAAGATAATGAGGACCCTTGACGTGGGCTTGCGGGGTGAGATTTTTTGGACATGACATATTTTAATCTGCATATAACTAAATATAAATGATGATTTGGTCAAAATGTAAATTGACTTTAACATCTTTATATTTGTATTTTCTGGTCCCAAAAATTTTCAAATATCTCTTCATGACAGTATCCCAAAATAAAGATGTTGCTCATCAAAATAAAGTGTTGCTTTGTGAGTTAAAGTGCGTGGGGTTTCTTTTTTATATAGAAATTTGAACTGTAAATGTTTTGTGGAGTGTGCGAAAAAAACAACAGTCGACTAGTTTTCTCCCAAACCACATTTATGAAAAATATTGGGATCAACGTGATCAAATAGAAGCCAATGCTTTCAACATTATGGGCAAAACATATAAAGTGCTCCAAACAATAAACAATAAAATAATTACAAATTAAGAAGTTCCTGTGTGAAGGAACCCGGTGCAAACGAGGACCGTGGCCTTACATGGGCCTGTTGTGGTGGCACAGTTGTCAAACTGCCCGGGTAAAGGGGCTGACCCGCCTGGGGTAGGCTGTACTGGGGTTGTGGTGGGAAAGATCCCCTTGGGTTGTTTGGGGCGCAAACTGAAAGGGTCCTGGCCTTTGCTGCTGTGCGGCATTCTCCATTTCTAATTTCATGGCATTTAATCTCCCCAGAATGTCGCCATGGTTGGGGATTGCAAACATTTTAATAACAACCGCTAATGAAGCAATGCACTCGTGATGCTCCAAAGGAGTGACGTGCTTCATTAGCGGCCCTAATCCCCTTAACATTTTCTCCTCAACGCCATCACTCCTCCTCTGGGCAAGAAAATCTATGACGCGGGCGTCAATAACTTCCCGACTCTCTTGCCCAGAGGTAGAGAGGCGGCGACGTCTGGGCTGGGGCTGGACAATCCGGGGTGGACTGGCCAGTGGTAGGGGGGCCTGGCCCAGTGTGGAGTCATATGGGTCCTCAGCCGGCGTTGGAGCAGGACTTGTTGCGGGGGAGAAAACCGCAGGGGTTTCACTCCCAGACGTGTCCGATTCTTGGGAGGGATCCAGACTGTCCACAGTACTGTATTGGAAATAAACAAAAATAAACATTAGATCATTTGATTTCAACATTACAAAAGTACATAGACTATATTAGTTGAAAACAGCCGTGTGTATACAATTTATATACAGAGTGGCAGCATACATCCAGTGGCGTAACTACCAGCGTGTGTGACAGTTTATTTTCAAGTTAGTTAAATATCGTGTTCAGGGCCCCTTCACAGCAGCCGCTAGTGTGATCTAATTTTACTGTCTGCTAAAGTCTCCTGGTCTGGGATTTGAACCAGTGTATCAGTAGCAATGCATTTACTCTCACAGCCATAAAGGCTGCATTACAACTCATTGAAAAAATATGAGACTTCTACTGTTATAGCTGGCTAATTGTACATCTATACACATGACAGCTGCCCAAACACACCTAGCACTGCTATATCTCTATATGACAGCTGTCCCTGCACACTCAGCTCTGCTATATCTCTATATATGACAGCTGTCCCAGCAAACCCAGCTCTACTACATCTATACACATGACAGCTGCCGAAACAGTCAGCTCTGCTACATCTATACACATGACAGCTGCCCCCAACACACCCAGCACTGCTATATCTCTATATGACAGCTGTCCCAGCACAATCAGCTCTGCTATATCTCTATATATGACAGCTGCCCCAGCAAACCCAGCTCTACTACATCAATACACATGACAGCTGCCGAAACACAGACAGCTCTGCTACATCTATACACATGACAGCTGCCCCCAACACACCCAGCACTGCTATATCTCTATATGACAGCTGTCCCAGCACAATCAGCTCTGCTATATCTCTATATATGACCGCTGCCCCAGCAAACCCAACTCTACTACATCTATACACATGACAGATGCCCAAACACACCCAGCTCTGCTACATCTATACACATGACAGCTGCACCAGCACACTCAGCTCTGCTATATCTCTATATATGACAGCTGCCCCAGCAAACCCAGCTCTTCTACATCTATACACATGACAGATGCCCAAACACACCCAGCTCTGCTACATCTATACACATGACAGCTGTATCAGCACACTCAGCTCTACTATATCTCTATATATGACAACTGCCCCAGAAAACACAGCTCTACTACATCTATACACATGACAGCTGCCGAAACACAGCCAGCTCTGCTACATCTATACACATGACAGCTGCCCAAGCACACTCAGCTCTGCTATATCTCTATATATCTATCTACTGTATAGCAATACTTAGAGATATATAGATGTAGCAGAGCTGGGTGTGCTGGGGCAGCTGTCATATATAGAGATATAAAAGAGCTGAGTGTGCTGGGACAGCTGTCATATAGAGATATAGCAGTGCTGGGTGTGTTTGGGCAGCTGTCATATGCATAGATGTAGCAGAGCTGGGTTTGCTGGGGCAGCTATCATATATAGAGATATAGCAGAGCTGAGTGTGCTGGAACAGCTGTCATATAGAGATATATCTGAGATACTGCTATATCTGTATATGACAGCTGTCTCAGCACATTCAGCTCTGCTATATCTCTATATATGAGCAACTGTCATGTGTATAGATGTACACTTAGCCAGCTATAACAGTAGAAGTCTCATATTTTTTCAGTCAGCAGCAAGGCAGCTGGTATGGTCTAGTGGTTAGCTGCTTTGCCTCTGAAGCAGAAGGTCGTGGGTTCGAATCCCAGCAGAATCTTTTCTGAAATACAAGCACTGACTCCATATATGGACATACAGGGCTGCATCGCATCGCTGACATGGAGGTAAGTAGAAGTATTTATTATTATTTTTTTATACCCGACTGTTACTGCCATGGGGGAGCGGGAGGCACCTGATACTGGCACATGGGGGGAGGGGGGTTGGCACCTGATACTGGCATCTGTGGGGGGAGGGGGGAAGAGGCACCTGATACTGGCACATGGGGGGAGAGGGGTTGGCACCTGATACTGGCATAGGGGGGGGGGAGGGAGAGTGGCACGCACCTGATACTGGCATGGGGGGGGAGGGAGGGTGGCACCTGATACTGGCATATGGGGGGGGGAGTGGCACCTGATACTGGCACCTGGGGGGGAGGAGGGGTTGGCACCTGATACTTGCACATGGGGGGGGGGGAAGAGGCACCTGATACTGGCACATGGGGGGGAGAGGGGTTGGCACCTGATACTGACATATGGGGTGGGGGGGGGAGGGAGAGAGGCACTTGATACTGGCACTTTTTTTGTGTGGGGGGGGGAGATGGCACTATGATACTGGGACATGGGGGGGGAAGAGGCACCTGATACTGGCACCTGGAGGGGAGAGGGGGGGTTGGCACTTGATACTGGCACATGGGGGGTGGAAGAGAGGAACCTGATACTGGCACATGGGGAGGGGGAGGGAGAGAGGCACTTGATAGTGGCACTTTTTTGTGGGGGGGGGGGTGGCACTATGATACTGGGACATGGGGGGGAGGAGAGAGGCACTTGATACTGGCATGTGGGGGGGGGGTTGGCACTATGATACTGGCACATGGGGGGGAGAGGCACTTAATACTGGCACTTTTTTGGGGGGGAGATGGCACTATGATAATGGGACATGGGGGGAAGAGAGAGGCACTTGATACTGGCACATGGGGGGTTTGGCACTATGATACTGGCACATGGGGGGTGGGAAGGAGAGAGGCATTTGATACTGGCACATGGGGGGAGATGGCACTATGATACTGGGACATGTGGGGGGGGGAGGCACTTGATACTGGCACATGATGGGGGGGCATCTATGGGGACACTTACTGGCACATTAGTGGGGGGCATTATGGGGGACACTAGGCCGGAAGCCTATCAGAGGCCGGACACTGAGGGGCATCTACTGGGGCACTATATATGGGGCATTTTATACTGGTACATTATGGGGGGCACTAGCAGGAAGGGGGGAGAGGAGCACTATGGGGGAATTTACTGGGGGCACTATATAGGGGTATTTTATACTGGCACATTATGGGGGCACTATGGGGACATTAGCTCAACTGGGGGCATTACAATGGGGGTATTTTTGCACTGTCACATTATAAGGAGAATTATTACTACTGGGTGGGCATTATGGTGGGCTTTATTACTCCCCATGGTATGACCCCCTAGTGGCAGCACCAGCCTCTCCCTGCTCTGCTATCCCTCTGCCCCTTCTCCAAATCCTTATTATAAAATCTTTCTCATTAGGATAAAACACAACATCAGCTCCGCCGAGCCCCCGGCCAAAGTGTGAAAGTGGCGTCCGAGATCCCCAAGGGCCAAGTCAAGAAATTGTAAGTGTTCATATGAAATATGTTTATGTTATACACATATAGCCTACACTGTGCCACACAATGTACAGTATACTGCTACACTGTGCCCCACAATATACAATATACCGCTACACTGTGCCACACAATATACAGTATACCGCTACACTGTGCCACACAATATACATTATACCTCTACACTGTGCCACACAATATACAGTATACCTCTACACTGTCCCACACAATATACAGTATACCGCTACACTGTGCCACACAATATACAGTATACCGCTACACTGTGCCACACAATATACAGTATACCTCTACACTGTGCCACACAATATACAGTATACCGCTACACTGTGCCACACAATATACAGTATACCGCTACACTGTGCCCCACAATATACAGTATACCTCTACACTGTGCCCCACAATATACAGTATACCTCTACACTGTGCCCCACAATGTACAGTATACCTCTATATTGTGCCCCACAATATACAGTATACCGCTACACTGTACCACACAATATACAGTATACCTCTACACTGTGCCACACAATATACAGTATACCGCTACACTGTGCCACACAATATACAGTATACCGCTACACTGTGCCCCACAATATACAGTATACCTCTACACCGTGCACACAATATACAGTATACCTCTACACTGTGCCCCACAATATACAGTATACCTCTACACTGTGCCCCACAATATACAGTATACCTCTACACTGTGCCCCACAATATACAGTATACCGCTACACTGTGCCAAAGGAGTGGGGTTTACACAGGAGGAGGGAGATGCGAAGCGCGCTGGGGGGGCCCTTACAAATATTTGCTGTGGGGCCCAGTCACTTCTAGTTACGCCCCTGCATACATCAGAGATTTGAATAACAGCTTCTATGTGAATAGTGCAATTCCAAATTTAATTGCATTTAAAATCTAACGATGGGACAAGTCTTGTAAAGGCCTAATGTTACTGCAATGGGAAAACACTGTTTGCCGTTTGGAGCTGTCCAGCCTCAGAAGAGGATTCCTCATTCAAGGACCAAAACCAGTGCTGATATTCAGGCCATCTCGTCTGTATGTGCCCCGCTACCACCATTCAAAGATACAAGATGTAATTTTAACCTAGTAGAACATAATTTACTGAGAAACAACATGTACCAGGCCACACTTGACCATGGTGAGAGTAGTAGTTTTAATCCTGCTGGTCAACCGTAGTTGGAACATCATTATAATCAATTTTCGTCGGATCTGGTTTTTGTCATTTTATATGAGCAATGTAAGGAATCCATGTTGTGTTTGGTGCAATACCATTTAAGCAATATAAATGACAATGCCAATACCTAAAGGGTAACAATTTCAAAAAGATACTAAAGTAAGATAATAGGTCTCTATGGTAAAAATGTCACGTCGCCCAAAAAAAAATATATATATTCAGGGCTCCTATTAAAACGGGAGGCTTTCTGAAAGCTTTTTAAAATATTGTACCTATCCATTGGATAGGTTCAAACAAATATATTGGTGTGTGGCTTAGAGACGGCAAACACGATGATCTACTGTATGAGGAAATAATGCGTGCAGTGCGCACGTGTCATCTCCCTTCTCTTTTCTTGTTCAGATTGCAAACATCTATGTTTCAGGACGGTCAATAAATTGCTTCTACACGAACAAAACAGAGAGGGGAGGCGCAATCTGCACACTACACGTGTCGTCTCATCATACAGCTCATAAGCGGTGGGCCCTGGTTTAACCACACCACAAAACTGATGTAGACAACCAACACCAGGCATGTACAAACTGTTGCCCACCAGCTGATGCACAACTACAACTCCAAGCAGGACTGGTTAGCTTACAGCTATTCTGGCATGCTGGTAAAGAGCTGGATGTAGTCAGTTATGACATGGCTGCCCTACAGAAAGTATAGGTCTTCAATACAAGAACACAACTGGATCCATTAGTTTCTTGTTCACTTTTGCTCATCAAGATACAAACATAAGTGTGAAAAAAAAATTACATTTCGAAAAAAACATGAAAAATACTTACGGCCTCAATTCCATTACTGGCCTTAAAAACTGCAACTGGGCAGTATAAATGTAGGGCCGTTTCTTGGAGTTTCCCTCCGCACTCCGGCCTTTGCTGTTCACCTCCCGCCGGAATTGGTCCCGGCAACTCGCCCAGCGGGTTTTGGTTTGTTTTACTGTTTAGAAATGTCATAAAAGACAATTGTGAGGTTCTACATTTTTTAAAGGTTTAAAAATAAAAAAATAAAAATATGGAAACCAAAAAAAAAAGGCAACAGGTGAAAGCGCAAAATTTGCAAAAATGGACAGATAATAGTCCAGCAGGTGTGTGGATACTAATGAAGAAGTACAAGATGGAGGAGACTAGTCGTGCAAGCCATTAGGACTAAAATACTTTACAATATGTGAAGGTGACAACTGTAAGATGCGCAATTACAAGGAAACATGTGTCACGCATAAAAAAGTGCCCAGACATATGATTACACATGAGTACTGCATGCTGTCGCAAAGGGAGGGACAGCCATTTAAAGTTAAAAATGGTGGGGTATGGAATTTAATAGACGTCTCTTTAATAAACCATGTACAGGCCTTTATGCAAAATGAGGCTGGACCACAAAGAAAACACTATTGTGACCTCTGGGAATTTAAAACTACATCTTTTGGCCACACAGAGGGCAAGGACAGCACAACTACATTGCTATCACTTACCTAATTCTGCCCGGCCTCGGCTATCCGCTTTGGCCCATTCATGCTTTCGCAGGCTCCGGGCCACTTGCTCCCACGAAGCATCCTTTTTGACCCTGTCACAATAGGAATTGGCTCTGATATCCCTAAGCTCGGGCCTCTCCTGGACCAGGGTTATAAGTTTTTCCACATTCCAACGCGGCATGTTGGATGAAAATAATAAGCTGAAATGGCTGCCTCACCACACACCAGCTTTTCGACACAGGTGGCTAGAAATTAGCATATCCTGTGACCTTGAACTTCCTGTAAAAAAATTTTTATTTTATTTTATTGCCACAAGTTTTGCCAGACAATTTGCCAGAAATAAAACGGGCGCAGACGCGGGTGCGGGCGTGGATGTCAATCGGGTGTGCAACCGCGTTTTTTCACGGCCCCATTGACTTGAATGGGGCTGCGAACCGTTAGCCGTGAAAAAAATAGGACAGGTTATATTTTTTGACGGGCAGGAAACACGGGTCACGGTCACGGTGCAGTAGCCGAGTTTTCAACGGACCCATTGAAAGTCAATGGGACCGCAGAAAAACACGTTAAACGTGACAGCGGCCACGGGTGCACACAACGGTCGTGTACAGGAGGCCTAAATGTACAGAACCTTGAGTATATCATTATGCCATACCTCCCAACTTTTAAAAATAGCAAAAATTGACAATATGTGTAGCGCGCATAATGGCAGTTTTTTTTCATACCAGGCCACACCTCTAACTCCACCCAAATTATAATTACGGACTCCGTCACAACTGCAGAAGCACATAAATCATTGTATTATAGATATTTTAAGGTCCATATTGCACCAAATAATGGTCAACTATACAGGTAGATGCCAGAAATACACTTTAGTAAGGAGCAGTTTAGTAAATGTATTAATGCACATTTATGCATTAATTCCCCAGGTCAATAAGAGGGACATTTAAGGATCAAAGAGGGACAGAGGGACTTGGGTCAAAAAGAGGGACTGACCCTCCAAAAGAGGGACAGTTGGGAGGCATGTTATGCTAACAGGTTAAAGGGGTTGTCCGGGATTGGGGACATTTGTCTAATGGTAATCTAATAACATAAACATTACAAACATGCATGTGGTACCTTTAGAACAGGCATGCTCAACTCCAACTCCCAGCATGCCCGAACAGCCTACAGCAGGGTATTGTGAGAGTTGTAGTTTTACAACAGCTGGAGGGCCGCAGGTTGAGCATGCCTGCTTTAGAACATATTGCTGAAGCCCTGTTTTCCTCATGATAATTCTTGTCCGGAAGTGAGCGTTTTCTTATTTTCAGTGACGTACCGGGTCCCTGGCAGACGAGCAAAGCCTCCTCTTCCTCTGCTCAGGGAGCCCGGTGACGTCACTGGCAGTCTAGATAATTATGCAGAGAGGTTGGAGGAGCGGTAACTTGTCCGTACACCGCGTGTGCGCACTTAGGGGTAGGTAGATTTTCCAGTGCAAAATGTTCCATCAGATCTCCCTACCCCTGAGTGCGCACACGCGCACAAATCATCAGGAGCAGTTTATCCTTACCGCAGAGCTGAGTGCAGAATATCGAGGTCACCACATCGCAGAGCTGAGTGCGGGATATTGAGGGACACCAATATCCAGCACTCAGCTCTGCGGTATGAATGAACTGCTCCTGATGAGCCACGTGCGCACTCAGGGGTAGGGAGATCTGATAGAACATTTTGCGCTGGAAAATCTACCTACCCCTAAGTGCGCACGCGCAGTGTACAGTTTCGCACATTCGCATGAAGTCCTGCTCCCGCAGCGCTGCAATGATTTTTTACTAATCCAGTTGATGTGCGTTTGCGCAGTGCCGCACACACCCTCCTCCACCTGATTCCTGTGCGGCATAGCATTCTGGCAAGGTATAGGAATCTGGCAGAACAGGGGCATCGCGCTAAGTCCCGCCCCAGTCCAGTGACGTCACCGGCCCTTCAGCATTACAATGAATGGAGGCAGATCACGATGCTTGTTAGCATAGAAAACTCCTCCCATCTGAATTACTTGCTAATGGGGCAGAAGGCTTTAGAAAGGAGGAATTCCTTCCACCACAGGATGACATGGCCGTGCTGATTGCATATATTGCATTAGACAATGGCCTGTTGGTTGTGTAAATAAAAGATAATGGAACAACGGCTCAGATGAAAGAAAAGGTAATAATAGTGTAATCAGTCTGCTTTTTTTTGTTGATTTGAAATAAACAGATAATCCTATTTATGTAATGAGGCTGCTTTTGTCTAGATGAAAATACATTTTTTAGCCCTGTACTTGTGTTTTTGCACGTTGTACTTTTGGAGTTGCAGTGTGTGCGTTTCACTTTCCTGTGGTTATACATCGGTTTCAACTGACTGCCAGGTCAGTATATCAGGTTTACCTTGAAATATGTTTATATACATATAGATGGGAGCGTGCCCCTTAGGCCTCATGCACACAACTGTGGTGTGTTTTGCGGTCCGCAAATCGCGGATCTGCAAAACAAGGATGGCGTCCGTGCGCGTTCCGCAAATTGCGGAACGGCACAAACAGCCTTTACATATAAATGCCTAATCTTTTCCGCAAAGTGTGGACAAGAAAAAGACATGTTTTTTTTTTTTTTGCGGAGTGCTGTCCGCATCTTTTGCAGCCCTATTGAAGTGAATGGGTCCGGATCTGAGCCGCCAAAACGGCGGCTCGGATGCGGACCAAGACAACTGCCGTGTGCATGAGGCCTTACAGTGTGATGGTGTCCGGGATGTTAATGTGTGCATGTAGGAGCGTGCTCTTTATAGTGTGATGGTGTATGGTATGTTTATGGATACATGTGGGAGCGTCCTCCTTAGAGTGTGACGGTGTACAGTATGTTTATGTATACATGTGGGAGCGTGCCCCTTATAGTGTGACGGTGTCCAGAATGTTTATGGATACATGTAAGTGCGTGCCCCTTATAGTGTGACGGTGTCCGGTATGTTTATGGATACATGTGGGAGCGTGCCCCTTATAGTGTGATGCCGTCAGGTATGTTTATTGATACATGTGGGAGCGTGCCCCTTATAGTGTGACGGTGTCCGGTATGTTTATTGATACATGTAGGAGCATGCCCCTTATAGTGTGATGCCGTCAGGTATGTTTATGGATACATGTGGGAGCGTGCCCCTTACAGTGTGATGATGTGAGGTATGTTTATGGATACATGTGGAAGCGTGCCCCTTGATGAATACATGTGGGAGCGTGCCCCTTCTAGTGTGATGGTGTCCGGTATCTTTATGGATACATGTGGGAGCGTGCCCCTTATAGTGTGGTGATTTCAGTTATGTTTATGGATACATGTGGTAGCGTGCCCTTTACAGTGTGATGGTGTACGGTATGTTTATGGACACATGTGGGAGCGTGCCCCTTATAGTATGGTGATTTCAGGTATGTTTATGGATACATGTGGGAGTGTGCCCTTTATAGTGTGATGGTGTCCGGTATGTTTATAAATACATGTGGGAGCGTGCCTCTTATAGTGTGACGGTGTCAGGTATGTTTATGGACACATGTGGGAGCGTGTCCCTTATAGTGTGACGGTGTCCGTTATGTTTATGGATACTTGTGGGAGCGTGCCCCTTATAGTGTAAAGATTTCAGGTATGTTTAAGGATACATGTGGGAGCGTGCCCCTTACAGTGTGACGCTGTCCGGTATGTTTATGGATACATTTGGGAGCGTGCCCCTTACAGTGTGACGCTGTCCGGTATGTTTATGGTTACATGTGGGAGCGTGACCCTTATATTATGGTGATTTCAGGTATGTTTATGGATACATGTGGGAGTGTGCCCTTTATAGTGTGACGGTGTCCGGTATGTTTATGAATGCATGTGGGAGCGTGCCCATTATAGTGTGACGGTGTCCGGTATGTTTATGGATACATGTGGGAGCGTGCCCCTTATAGTGTGGTGATTTCAGGTATGTTTATGGATACATGTGGAAGCGTGCCCCTTATAGTGTGACGGTGTCCGGTATGTTTATGGATACATGTGGGAGCGTGCCTCTTATAGTGTGGTGATTTCAGGTATGTTTATGGACACATGTGAGAGTGTGCCCCTTATAGTGTGACGGTGTCCGGTATGTTTATGGATACATGTGGGAGCGTGCCCCTTATAGTGTGACGGTGTCCGGTATGTTTATGTATGTATGTGGGAGAGTGCCCCTTATAGTGTGGGAATTTCAGGTATGTTTATAGATGCATGTGGGAGCGTGCCCCATTTAGTGTGATGCTGTCAGGTATGTTTATGAACACATGTGGGAGCGTGCCCCTTATAGTGTGACGGTGTTCGATATGTTTATGGATACATGTGGGAGTGTGCCCCTTATAGTGTGGTGATTTCAGGTATGTTTATGGATACATGTGAGAGTGTGCCCCTTATAGTGTGACGGTGTCCGGTATGTTTATGGATACATGTGGGAGCGTGCCCCTTATAGTGTGGTGATTTAAGATATGTTTATGGATACATGTGGGAGCGTGCCCCTTACAGTGTGACGCTGTCCGGTATGTTTATAGATATATGTAGGAGCGTGCCCCTTTCAGTGTGACGGTGTCCGGAATGTTTATGGATACATGTGGTAGCGTGCCTTTTACAGTGTGATGGAGTCTGGAATGTTTATGGATACATGTGGGAGTGTGCCCTTTATAGCGTGACGGTGTCCGGTGTGTTTATGAATGCATGTGGGAGCGTGCCCCTTATAGTGTGACGGTGTCCGGTATGTTTATGGATACATGTAGGAGCGTGCCCCTTATAGTGTGGTGATCACAGATATGTTTATGGATACATGTGGGAGCGTGCCCCTTACTGTATGACGGTGTCCGGTATGTTTATGGATACATGTAAGAGCGTGCCCCTTATAGTGTGGTGATTTCAGGTATGTTTATGGATTGTAAAATAACATATTAACACTTTTTAGTAGGATAGGGTATTTTAAGGAACATGAAAAGGTCAGCACTTGTGTGACGTATCAATTTTGACAGTTCTTGAGACGACAATAGTATTTGGAAAGGTTAGGAATCCTCCTAACTCAGCATATCATTATTAGCTTTCCAAATAAGGAAACTTAGAAAACCATGATGTAAGGGGTTTTACTTGTTAACCATATTTATTACATGGATACATGTGGAAGCGTGCCCCTTATAGTGTGACGGTGTCCGGTATGTTTATGGATGCATGTGGGAGCGTGCCCCTTATAGTGTGACGGTGTCCGGTATGTTTATGGATGCATGTGGGAGCGTACCCCTTATAGTGTGACGGTGTCCGGTATGTTTATGGATGCATGTGGGAGCGTACCCCTTACAGTGTGATACTGTCCGGTACGTTTATAGATATATGTAGGAGCGTGCCCCTTTCAGTGTGACGGTGTCCGGTATGTTTATGGATACATGTGGTAGCGTGCCCCTTACAGTGTGATGCTGTCCGGTACGTTTATAGATATATGTAGGAGCGTGCCCCTTTCAGTGTGACGGTGTCCGGTATGTTTATGTATGTATGTGGGAGAGTGCCCCTTATAGTGTGGGAATTTCAGGTATGTTTATAGATGCATGTGGGAGCGTGCCCCTTTTAGTGTGATGCTGTCAGGTATGTTTATGGACACATGTGGGAGCGTGCCCCTTATAGTGTGATGGTGTCCGATATGTTTATGGATACATGTGGGAGCGTGCCCCTTATAGTGTGGTGATTTCAGGTATGTTTATGGATACATGTGAGAGTGTGCCCCTTATAGTGTGACGGTGTCCGGTATGTTTATGCATACATGTGGGAGCGTGCCCCTTATAGTGTGGTGATTTAAGATATGTTTATGGATACATGTGGGAGTGTGCCCCTTACAGTGTGATGCTGTCCGGTACGTTTATAGATATATGTAGGAGCGTGCCCCTTTCAGTGTGACAGTGTCGGTATGTTTATGGATACATGTGGTAGCGTGCCCCTTATAGTGTGGTGATTTAAGATATGTTTATGGATACATGTGGGAGCGTGCCCCTTACAGTGTGATGCTGTCCGGTACGTTTATAGATATATGTAGGAGCGTGCCCCTTATAGTGTTATGATGTCAGGTATGTTTATGAATACATGTGGGAGCGTGCCCCTTATAGTGTGACGGTGTCCGGTATGTTTATGGATGCATGTGGGAGCGGGCCCCTTATAGTGTGACGGTGTCCGGTATGTTTATGTATGTATGTGGGAGAGTGCCCCTTATAGTGTGGGAATTTCAGGTATGTTTATAGATGCATGTGGGAGCGTGCCCCATAAAGTGTGATGCTGTCAGGTATGTTTATGAACACATGTGGGAGCGTGCCCCTTATAGTGTGACGGTGTTCGATATGTTTATGGATACATGTGGGAGCGTGCCCCTTATAGTGTGGTGATTTAAGATATGTTTATGGATACATGTGGGAGCGTGCCCCTTACAGTGAGATGCTGTCCGGTATGTTTATAGATATATGTAGGAGCGTGCCCCTTTCAGTGTGACGGTGTCCGGAATGTTTATGGATACATGTGGGAGCGTGCCTTTTACAGTGTGATGGAGTCTGGAATGTTTATGGATACATGTGGGAGTGTGCCCTTTATAGCGTGACGGTGTCCGGTGTGTTTATGAATGCATGTGGGAGCGTGCCCCTTATAGTGTGACGGTGTCCGGTATGTTTATGGATACATGTAGGAGCGTGCCCCTTATAGTGTGGTGATCACAGATATGTTTATGGATACATGTGGGAGCGTGCCCCTTACTGTATGACGGTGTCCGGTATGTTTATGGATACATGTAAGAGCGTGCCCCTTATAGTGTGGTGATTTCAGGTATGTTTATGGATTGTAAAATAACATATTAACACTTTTTAGTAGGATAGGGTATTTTAAGGAACATGAAAAGGTCAGCACTTGTGTGACGTATCAATTTTGACAGTTCTTGAGACGACAATAGTATTTGGAAAGGTTAGGAATCCTCCTAACTCAGCATATCATTATTAGCTTTCCAAATAAGGAAACTTAGAAAACCATGATGTAAGGGGTTTTACTTGTTAACCATATATGTCTGTTATAATGGTAAATTTAGGATACAATGTAACTCTATGGAGAGTCAACCTATAAAAAGGCTTTGTCCCATGACATTGGGAGAGCATTCTTTGACAAGACACCTGTGCTCTCTACACACACATACACGTTACTTTAAGGGAATCACATTTTCTTCACTCATTCTAAATTGGTTTATTACATGGATACATGTGGAAGCGTGCCCCTTATAGTGTGACGGTGTCCGGTATGTTTATGGATGCATGTGGGAGCGTGCCCCTTATAGTGTGACGGTGTCCAGTATGTTTATGTTTGTATGTGGGAGAGTGCCTCTTATAATGTGGGAATTTCAGGTATGTTTATAGATGCATGTGGGAGCGTGCCCCTTTTAGTGTGATGCTGTCAGGTATGTTTATGGACACATGTGGGAGCGTGCCCCTTATAGTGTGACGGTGTCTGATATGTTTATGGATACATGTGGGAGCGTGCCCCTTATAGTGTGGTGATTTCAGGTATGTTTATGGATACATGTGAGAGTGTGCCCCTTATAGTGTGACGGTGTCCGGTATGTTTATGGATACATGTGGGAGCGTGCCCCTTATAGTGTTATGATGTCAGGTATGTTTATGGATACATGTGGGAGCGTGCCCCTTATAGTGTTATGATGTCAGGTATGTTTATGGATACATGTGGGAGCATTCCCCTTATAGTATTGTGATTTCAGGTATGTTTATGGATACATGTGGGAGCGTGCCTTCAATAGTGTGACTGTGTCAAGTATGTTTATGGATACATTTGGTAGCATGCCCCTTACATGTGACGCTGTCTGGTATGTTTATGGATATATGTGGGAGCGTGCCCCTTAGTGTTATGATGTCCGATATGTTTATGGATACATGTGGGAGCGTGCCCCTTATAGTATGGTGATTTCAGGTATGTTTATGGATACATGTGAGAGCGTGCCCCTTACAGTGTGACGGTGTCCTGTATGTTTATGGATACATGTTGGAGCGTGCCCCTTATAGTGTGACAGTGTCCGTTATGTTTATGGATACATGTTGGAGCGTGCCCTTTATAGTGTGGTGATTTCAGTTATGTTTATGGATACATTTGGTAGCGTGCCCCTTAGGCCCCTTTCAAACGGGTGTTGCGGGAAAATGTGCGGGTGCGTTACAGGAACACCCGCGATATTTTTGCATTTGCGTGAAAAAAATCGCGCATGTTTGGTACCCAAACCCGAACTTCTTCACAGAAGTTCGGGCTTGGGATCGGTGTTCTGTAGATTGTATTATTTTCCCTTATAACACGGTTATAAGGGAAAATAATAGCATTCTGTATACAGAATGCATAGTAAAATAGCGTTGGAGGGATTAAAAAAAAATTTAAAAAAATTTAACTCACCTTAGTCCACTTGTTCGCGTAGCCAGCATCCCCTTCTGTCTCCTTTGCTGAACAGGACCTGTGGTGAGCATTAATTACAGGTAAAGGACCTGTGGTGACGTCACTCCGGTCATCACATGATCCATCACCATGGTAAAAGATCATGTGATGGATCACGTGATGACCAGAGTGACGTCACCAAAGGTCCTTTACCTGTAATTAATTCTCACCACAGGTCCTGTTCAGCAAAGGAGACAGAAGCAGATGCCGGCTACGCGAACAAGTGGACTAAGGTGAGTTAAATAATTTTTCATTTTTTTAACCCCTCCATCCCTATTTTACTATGCATTCTGTATTCAGAATGCTATTATTTTCCCTTATAACTATGTTATAAGGGAAAATAATAATGATCGGGTCTCCATCCCGATTGTCTCCTAGCAACCGTGCGTGAAAATCACACCACATCCGCACTTGCTTGCGATTTTCACACAACCCCATTCATTTCTACGGGGCCTGCGTTACGTGAAAAACGCACAAAATAGAGCATGCTGCGATTTTCACGCAACGCATAAGTGATGTGTGAAAATCACCGCTCATGTGAACAGCCCCATAGAAATGAATGGGTCGGGATTCAGTGCGGGTGCAATGCGTTCAACTCACGCATCGCATCCGCGCGGAATACTCGCCCGTGTGAAAGGGGCCTTACAGTGTGACGGTATGTTTATGGATACATGTAGGAGCGAACCCTTTACAGTGTGACGGTGTCTGGTATGTTTATGAATACTTGTAGGAGCGTGCCCCTTATAGTGTGGTGATTTCAGTTATGTTTATGGATACATTTGGTAGCGTGCCCCTTATAGTGTGACGCTGTCCTTTATGTTTATGGACACATGTGGGAGCGTGCCCCTTATAGTGTGACGCTGTCCTTTATGTTTATGGATACATGTGGGAGCGTGCCTCTTATATTGTGACTGTGTCCGATATGTTTATGGATATATGTAGGAGCGTGCCCCTTACAGTGTGACGGTGTCCGGTATGTATATGGATACTTGTGGGAGCGTGCCCCTTATAGTGTGATGATGTCAGGTATGTTTATGGATACATGTGGGAGCGTGCCCCCTATAGTGTGATGATGTCAGGTATGTTTTTGGATACATGTGGGAGCGTGCCCCTTATAGTGTGGTGATTTCAGATATGTTTATGGATACATGTGGGAGCGTGCCCCTTACAGTGTGATGCTGTCCTGTATGTTTATGGATATATGTGGGAGCATGCCCCTTATAGTGTGACGGTGTCCGGTATGTTTATGGATACAAGTGGGAGCGTACCCCTTACAGTGTGACGGTGTCCTGTATGTTTATGGATACATGTGGGAGCGTTCCCCTTATAGTGTGATGATTTCAGGTATGTTTATGGATGCATGTGGGAGCGTGCCCCTTATAGTGTGGTGATTTCAGGTATGTTTATGGATACATGTGGTATTGTGCCCCTTATAGTGTGACGGTGCCTGGTATGTTTATGGATACATATTGGAGCGTGCCCCTTATAGTGTGGTGATTTCAGGTATGTTTATGGATACATGTGGGAGCGTGCCCCTTATAGTATTGTGATTTCAGGTATGTTCATGGATACATGTGGGAGCGTGCCCCCTATAGTGTGACAGTGTCGGTATGTTTATGGATACATGTGGGAGCGTGCCCCTTATAGTGTGACTGTGTCCGGTATGTTTACGGATACATATGGTAGAGTGACCCTATGGTAGTGACACTGTACAGGTTGTATATGGATTCATGTGGGAGCGTGCCCCTTATAGTGTGGTGATTTCAGGTATGTTTATGAATACATGTGGGAGCGTGCCCCATATAGTATTGTGATTTCAGGTATGTTTATGTTTACATGTGGGAGCGTGCCCTTTATAGTGTGACTGTGTCCAGTATGTTTATGTATACATGTTGGAGCGTGCCCCTTATAGTATTGTGATTTCAGGTATGTTTATGTTTACATGTGGGAGCGTGCCCTTTATAGTGTGACTGTGTCCAGTATGTTTATGTATACATGTTGGAGCGTGCCCCTTATAGTGTGGTGATTTCAGGTATGTTTATGGATACATATGGGAGCGTGCCCCTTACAGTGTGACGGTGTCCGGTATGTTTATGGATACATATGGGAGCGTGCCCCTTACAGTGTGACGGTGTCCGGTATGTTTATGGATACATGTGGGAGCGTGCCCCTTACAGTGTGACGGTGTCCGGTATGTTTATGGATACATGTGGGAGCGTGCCCCTTACAGTGTGACGGTGTCCGGTATGTTTATGGATACATGTGGGAGCGTGCCCCTTATAGTATTGTGATTTCAGGTATGTTTATGTTTACATGTGGGAGCGTGCCCTTTATAGTGTGACTGTGTCCAGTATGTTTATGTATACATGTTGGAGCGTGCCCCTTATAGTGTGGTAATTTCAGGTATGTTTATGGATACATGTGGGAGCGTGCCCCTTACAGTGTGACGGTGTCCGGTATGTTTATGGATACATGTGGGAGCGTGCCCCTTACAGTGTGATGCTGTCCGGTATGTTTATGTATACCTGTGGGAGCGTGCCCTTAGCGTGCCCCTTATAGTGTGATGATGTCCGGTATGTTTATGGATATTTGTGGGAGTGTGCCCCTTACAGTGTGACGGTGTCAGGTATGTTTATGGATACATGTGGGAGCGTGCCCCTAATAGTGTGGTGATTTCAGGTATGTGTATGTGTCACGAGGGTGTCAAGAGCCACGTCTGACTCCGTTATACCCGGGGTCAGGAAGTCGCAGCGGGTGGCTGCGCGCTCTATGTCTAAAGATCACGCTGTTTCTTAATGATAGTTTTCTGTGTTTGCCTTACTATCCTTTTTGTCTCACTCAGGGATCCGTAGCTTCTCCTCCTCAGCTGTTTCTTGTCTGCCACTCCCAAACTCCTTATATTCTCCTCTCACACTTCTCTTGTTGCCAGTTATAGAGCTTCCTGCCTGGACATCTATACTGACCCACTGGAGCTGAGAATCTGGTTGTTGTTCCAGAGTGCTACCCTCCGGATCCCTGTTGGGCTTTTGTTGTCTCCTGTTGTTGCCCACCTGGGATTATATGTTTAGTTTGTATTGTCTGTCCTCCCCTTGGTGTTTTCCTCTAGAGCTAGTGGTGCGGACTAGTGTTCCCACCGCCCTGTTCACTATCTAGGGCTCATCCTAGGGAAAGCCAGGGTTTTAGGCACGTGATCGGCGTACGGGTGAGGAACCCGTCTAGGGACGACAGGGCAGCCAGGTGCCAGACGCAAGGTAAGTCAGGGGTCACCACCTTCCCTCTCACTAGGGCAGGGCCTCCCTCTGTTCCTCCCTCCGTGTCACGTATGTGACAGTTACGCCGATCGTGATAGTATGGTTACATGTTGGAGCGTGCCCCTTATAGTGTGATAATGTCCGGTATGTTTATGGATACCTGTGGGAGCGTGCCCCTTATAGTGTGACGGTGTCCGGTATGTTTATGGATACCTGTGGGAGCGTGCCCCTTATAGTGTGACGGTGTCCGGTATGTTTATGGATACATTTGGGAGTGTGCCCCTTACAGTGTGATGCTGTCCGGCATGTTTATGGATACATGTGGGAGCGTGCCCCTTACAGTGTGACGGTGTCCGGTATGTTTATGGATACATGTGGGAGCGTGCCCCTTACAGTGTGATGATGTCAGGCATGTTTATGGATACATGTGGAAGCGTGCCCCTTACAGTGTGATGATGTCAGGTATGTTTTTGGATACATGTGGGAGCGTGCCCCTTATAGTATTGTGATTTCAGGTATGTTTATGTTTACATGTGGGAGCGTGCCCTTTATAGTGTGACTGTGTCCAGTATGTTTATGGTTACATGTGGGAGCGTGCCCCTTATAGTGTGACAGTGTCGGTTTGTTTATGTATACATGTGGGAGCGTGCCCCTTAGTGTGGTGATTTCAGGTATGTTTATGGATACATGTGGGAGCGTGCCCCTTACAGTGTGACGGTGTCCGGTATGTTTATGGATACTTGTGGGAGCGTGCCCCTTATAGTGTGGTGATTTCAGATATGTTTATGGGTACATGTGGGAGCGTGCCCCTTACAGTGTGACGGTGTCCGGTATGTTTATGTATACATGTGGGAGCGTGCCCCTTATAGTATTGTGATTTCAGGTATGTTTATATTTACATGTAGGAGCGTGCCCTTTATAGTGTGACTGTGTCCAGTATGTTTATGGTTACATGTGGGAGCGTGCCTCTTACAGTGTGACGGTGTCCGGTATGTTTATAAATACATGTGGGAGCGTGCCCCTTACAGTGTGATGCTGTCCGGTATGTTTATGGATACATGTGGGAGCGTGCCCCTTATAGTGTGATGATGTCCGGTATGTTTATGGATATTTGTGGGAGCGTGCCCCTTACAGTGTGATGCTGTCCGGTATGTTTATGGATACATGTGGGAGCGTGCCCCTTATAGTGTGATGATGTCCGGTATGTTTATGGATATTTGTGGGAGCGTGCCCCTTACAGTGTGATGCTGTCCGGTATGTTTATGGATACATGTGGGAGCGTGCCCCTAATAGTGTGGTGATTTCAGGTATGTGTATGGTTACATGTGGGAGCGTGCCCCTTATAATGTGGTGATTTCAGGTATGTTTATGGATACATGTTGGAGCGTGCCCCTTAAAGTGTGACGGTGTCCGGTATGTTTATGGATACATTTGGGAGTGTGCCCCTTACAGTGTGATGCTGTCCGGCATGTTTATGGATACATGTGGGAGCGTGCCCCTTACAGTTTGCCGGTGTCCGGTATGTTTATGGATACATGTGGGAGCGTGCCCCTTACAGTGTGACGATGTCCGGTATGTTTATGGATACATGTGGGACCGTGCCCCTTATAGTATTGTGATTTCAGGTATGTTTATGTTTACATGTGGGAGCGTGCCCTTTATAGTGTGATGTCAGGTATGTTTATGGATACATGTGGGAGCGTGCCCCTAATAGTGTGGTGATTTCAGGTATGTGTATGGATACATGTGGGAGCTTGCCCCTTATAATGTGATGATTTCAGGTATGTTTATGGATACATGTGGGAGCGTGCCCCTTACAGTGTGATGCTGTCCGGTATGTTTATGGATACCTGTGGGAGCGTGCCCCTTATAGTGTGACGGTGTCCGGTATGTTTATGGATACATTTGGGAGCGTGCCTCTTACAGTGTGATGCTGTCCGGCATGTTTATGGATACATGTGGGAGCGTGACCCTTACAGTGTGACGGTGTCCGGTGTGTTTATGGATACATGTGGGAGCGTGCCCCTTACAGTGTGACGGTGTCCGGTATGTTTATGGATACATGTGGGAGCCTGCCCCTTATAGTGTGGTGATTTCAGGTATGTTTATGGATACATGTGGGAGCGTGCCCCTTACAGTGTGACGGTGTCCGGTATGTTTATGGATACTTGTGGGAGCGTGCCCCCTATAGTGTGATGATGTCAGGTATGTTTATGGATACATGTGGGAGCGTGCCCCTAATAGTGTGGTGATTTCAGGTATGTGTATAGATACATGTGGGAGCGTGCCCCTTATAATGTGGTGATTTCAGGTATGTTTATGGATACATGTGGGAGCGTGCTTCTTACAGTGTGATGCTGTCCGGCATGTTTATGGATACATGTGGGAGCGTGCCCCTTACAGTGTGACGGTGTCCGGTATGTTTATGGATACATGTGGGAGCGTGCCCCTTACAGTGTGACGGTGTCCGGTATGTTTATGGATACATGTGGGAGCGTGCCCTTTATAGTGTGACTGTGTCCAGTACGTTCATGGTTACATGTGGGAGCGTGCTCCTTATAGTGTGACAGTGTCGGTTTGTTTATGTATACATGTGGGAGCGTGCCCCTTATAGTGTGGTGATTTCAGGTATGTTTATGGATACATGTGGTAGCATGCCCCTTACAGTGTGACGGTGTCCGGTATGTTGATGGATACATGTGGGAGCGTGCACCTTACAGTATGATGCTGTCCTGTATGTTTATGGATACATGTGGGAGCGTGCCCCTTACAGTGTGACGGTGTCCGGTATGTTTATGGATACATGTGGGAGCGTGCCCCTTACAGTGTCATGCTGTCCGGTATGTTTATGGATACATGTGGGAGCGTGCCCCTTATAGTGTGATAATGTCCGGTATGTTTATGAATACATTTGGGAGCGTGTCCTTTACAGTGTGACGGTGTCCGGTATATTTATGGATTCATGTGGGAGCGTGCCCCTTATAGTGTGATGATGTCAGGTATGTTTATGGATACATGTGGGAGCGTGCCCCTAATAGTTTGGTGATTTCAGGTATGTTTATGGATACATTTGGGAGCGTGCCCCTTACAGTGTGATGCTGTCCGGCATGTTTATGGATACATGTGGGAGCGTGCCCCTTACAGTGTGACGGTGTCCGGTATGTTTATGGATACATGTGGGAGCGTGCCCCTTATAGTATTGTTATTTCAGGTATGTTTATGTTTACATGTGGGAGCGTGCCCTTTATAGTGTGACTGTGTCCAGTATGTTTATGGATACATGTGGGAGCGTGCCCCTTATAATGTGGTGATTTCAGGTATGTTTATGGATACATGTGGGAGCGTGCCCCTTACAGTGTGACGGTGTCCGGTATGTTTATGGATACATTTGGGAGTGTGCCCCTTACAGTGTGATGCTGTCCGGCATGTTTATGGATACATGTGGGAGCGTGCCCCTTACAGTGTGATAATGTCCGGTATGTTTATGGATACATTTGGGAGTGTGCCCCTTACAGTGTGATGCTGTCCGGCATGTTTATGGATACATGTGGGAGCGTGCCCCTTACAGTGTGATGCTGTCCGGTATGTTTATGGATACATGTGGGAGCGTGCCCCTTATAGTGTGACAGTGTCCGGTATGTTTATGGATACATTTGGGAGCGTGCCCCTTACAGTGTGACTGTGTCAGGTATGTTTATGGATACATGTGGGAGCGTGTCCCTTACAGTGTGACGGCGTCCGGTATGTTTATGGATACATTTGGGAGCGTGCCCCTTACAGTGTGACTGTGTCAGGTATGTTTATGGATACATGTGGGAGCGTGTCCCTTACAGTGTGACGGCGTCCGGTATGTTTATGGATACATGACAGCCCCTTTATTAGTGACTGATCTTGTGCTGTTCAGCCCCATCCTGTGTACACAAGTATAAACCCGCCCTGTGGAGAACTGCAGTTTCGTTTCTGTCTTCCTCTGTCAGCCGCACCCTATGTGCACACATGTGTAAACCCGCCCTCTGGATTTTGAACCTCAGAGAACTGAAGTTTCGTTTCTGTCGTCCTCTGTCAGCCATGGCGTCTGCTGATCTGAGAGCTGAGCTGGACTGCTCCATCTGTCTGCAGACCTATACAGATCCTGTAATGCTGAGATGTGGACACAACTTCTGCCGGGTCTGTATTGATCGTGTACTGGATACACAGGACGAGTCTGGGGTTTATACCTGTCCTGAATGCAGAGAAGAGTTTCAGGCGCGGCCTGCACTGATGAGGAACTTAGCTCTGCGTAACATTATGGAGAATTTATTGGTTACTCAACATAAAGAGACGGAAACCGGGATCTGCTGCACTTACTGTGTGGACTCTCCTGTACCTGCTGTTAAATCCTGTTTACACTGTGAGGCTTCTCTGTGTGAGAAACACCTGAGAGTCCACAGCAAGTCATCAGAACACGTCTTATCTGACCCCAGGACTTCCCTGGAGAACAGGAAATGTTCTGTCCATAAGGAAGTCTTAAAGTATTACTGCACCGAGGACTCTGCTTGTATCTGTGTGTCCTGCAGTTTGGCTGGAGAACATCAGGGACACCGGGTGGAGATGCTGGATGAGGCCTCTGAGAAGAAGAAAGGGAAACTGAAAAATATTCTCCAGAAACTGACTACAAAGCGAGAGGAAACTGAGGAAAGAGTCCAGAACCTGGAGGAACGCTGGAGAAAAGCTCAAGAAAAAGCATCTGGAGAAGCAGAGAGGATCACTGCCCTGTTTACAGACATCAGGAGACGACTGGACGACCTGAAGAAGAGGGTCCTGAGTGAGATCTCCAGGCAGGAAATGGACGAATCACTCTCATTCTCTTCTCTGATCCAGAAGCTGGAAATAAAGAAGGACGAGCTGTCCAGGAAGATGAGACACATTGAGGAGCTGTCTAACATGACCGATCCACTGACTGTCTTACAGGAACCAGACAGAGGTGACTTGTGTGATCCTGAGGAGGAAGGAGGTGATGAGGACATAAATAGATGTCTCCATGATGTAGGTTATCTGGATGTGGCTGTGATCTCAGACAAATTACACACATTATGTGACATAATAACAGATATAAGGAGAGGGATCTATGTGGAGGGTCCTGGAGACATATTACTGGATGTAAACACAGCTGCTAATAATGTCTTTATATCAGACGACCTGAAAACTGCAACCTGGTCACAAAATAAGCAGAATCGGCCAGAAACAGCAGAGAGATTCCAGAATTATCAGGTGATGAGCAGCAGGAGATTTACCTCAGGGCGACATTACTGGGATGTGGAGATTAGTGGATCAGGGGGTTGGAGGGTGGGAATGTGTTATCCCGGTATAGACAGGAGGGGGCGTCAGTCATACATTGGAGATAATACCAAGTCCTGGAGTTTGAGGAGGTATAATAATCAGTCTTCAGTGAGACATGACGGTAAAGATATCCAGTTACCTGACGAGATCTCCAGTGATAGAGTCAGGATATGTCTGGACTACGAGGTCGGGCAGCTGTCCTTTTATGAGCTGTGTGACCCCATCAGACACTTACACACCTTCACTGCCGCCTTCACCGAGCCCCTTCATGCTGCATTGTATGTATGGAGCTGTTCGATAAAGATCTATGGTGGGAGGTGAAACCTGCCAAAAATAAAATGATAACGAAAAACATGAAATTCTAATTCAAATCCCAATTTGACATTTCATTTACAACCCATGTCTGCAAAATGCCTGCCAAAATGAAAAGTAAAATGCATTTCTTCCCTTTGGATTTTCATTCCCAGCTCCAGTGTGGGTAATATGTGGCAAAAATAAATGTAAAATTAAATAGACTTTGGCTTTTTAAATTTCAACTTTGTCAATGAATTATCATGTTCCCATAGTGCTATTTTCCAATCAAAATTATAAATCAAATGAAAAACCTAAAATACAACTTAAAAAAGGTAATCTGAGATTTCAGTTTCATCTCTTGTAGACATTTTCACTGCCAAAATTCCAATCAAAATGAAAAATGCCACTTGCCATATAACATTTCCATTTTAATATTGTCCAAAATTCAGATTCATACAACTGAGCAGTAGTGGGCCTGGGTTAATATGTGAAAGGAGACTGAACAGACAGTGACTGTCCAAAGGAGGGCGCTCTGCTTCTACACAATTCCCATAGGTCACACACCGCTACAGATCAGAACGCGTTTAGAATTCCAATAGAGGAAAATGATGCTAGTGTGCAGAGTGACTGGCATAAGACTATGAATCCAATAGATGGCGCTGAGAGGAAAATGATGCTAGTGTGCAGAGTGACTGGCATAAGACTATGAATCCAATAGATGGCGCTGAGAGGAAAATGATGCTAGTGTGCAGAGTGACTGGCATAAGACTATGAATCCAATAGATGGCGCTGAGAGGAAAATGATGCTAGTGTGCAGAGTGACTGGCATAAGACTATGAATCCAATAGATGGCGCTGAGAGGAAAATGATGCTAGTGTGCAGAGTGACTGGCATAAGACTATGAATCCAATAGATGGCGCTGAGAGGTAAATGATGCTAGTGTGCAGAGTGACTGGCATAAGACTATGAATCCAATAGATGGCGCTGAGAGGAAAATGATGCTAGTGTGCAGAGTGACTGGCATAAGACTATGAATCCAATAGATGGCGCTGAGAGGTAAATGATGCTAGTGTGCAGAGTGACTGGCATAAGACTATGAATCCAATAGATGGCGCTGAGAGGAAAATGATGCTAGTGTGCAGAGTGACTGGCATAAGACTATGAATCCAATAGATGGCGCTGAGAGGAAAATGATGCTAGTGTGCAGAGTGACTGGCATAAGACTATGAATCCAATAGATGGCGCTGAGAGGAAAATGATGCTAGTGTGCAGAGTGACTGGCATAAGACTATGAATCCAATAGATGGCGCTGTGACACAAAGGGACATAATACATTGAATAACACTATGCTATGGCCAGCTTCTTGACAGCCTATGTGGCATCCAAGTAAAAAGCAAGGGTTCAAGGCCTTAGGTTGCTTTTTCTTTTTGTCCCACGTCAAAACAATTTTTTCTTTTTAACCCCTTCCCGCATTTGGATGTAACTGTGCACCCAGATTACCTGTAATTTAACGTAATCAGGCGTACAGTTACATCCAAACTGTTAACTGGGGCTTTGACACTATAAAGAGCAGAGACACGGGAGAAGCTGGCAAGGAACCAATCTGAGTGGTCCCTTGCTGCGCAGACTAACCAATCGGAGCACGGCAGTGTAAAAATGCCTGTTTCAACCTCTGATCTCCAACTTGGAGCTCAGAACCTGAAATCAGGCATGGTCCCCTTTGTGTCCCCGATGCCAGATGTGCCCCTGATGCCCTCCGTTCACCAGTTCGGCCACCGATTCATCCCTGCAGCCCTTTGTAGCAATCCCCCTGGTATTGTATGTGATGGTGGTGGCTCCGGGACAGAGCTGCCGCCATCAGCAGCGAGTGTCAGCTGTAACATACAGCTCGACACTGCTGCAATGGTAACATTAGTGCTGGCTCCGATCCCAGCCACTTAACCCCTTAAATGCAGCGGTCAGTAGCCACCCATGGCATCCATGGAGTTAACAGTAGTGATGGCCGGGACAGTTCGCAAATGCGCATTCGCAATCATATATTCGCGAACCACGCGTGCACGGCGGGCACCATTGACTTTAATGGCAGGCGAACCTGAAAAACCATCAGGTCATGTTTGCAGCCACCAAATACTTAGTAGAAGTGCACAAATAGTACCACAACATGGACAGTGACATACCAGAGGGGGGTCAATGGCAAATATTCCCACAAAAAATCAGTATTTTTATCAGGGCCATTTTATGCGTCCTAAAAGGAAACTCTCAAAAATGTGCCCTGCTGGAGTCTAGAAGAATGTTATTTTAGGCCACGGGAGTACAGAAAAGAACTTGTGATTATGTGGCTGGGAGGTACATTAGGTGGTCACTGGATAAAAGGGTTGTTTCGGGTATTGAATTTTCGATCCCCAAACGATACTATTTCCTGGTAATGACCTTGATACCAGGATTTGCCTTTTTCCGATACTAGGCTTCGCCAGTGGAGTTGCTAGGGCTGGTGTCACCCGGTGCGGTACAAAATGGTGTCACCCCATTTTTTAGCCATATATGGGGGCTATGGTGGTGCTACTGCCATAGGGGGCATCCGTTAGCTCAGCAGACCCCCCCTAGCAGTCAGAGCCTGGTCTCGGGAGGGGCACTTCCAGATTATTTTCTGTCCGCCGCCACAAAACAATGGTGCTTATAGAACAGACTACATAGTGTAGCGGTATACTGTATATTGTGTGGCACAGTGTAGAGGTATACTGTATATTGTGTGGCACAGTGTAGCGGTATACTGTATATTGTGTGGCACAGTGTAGAGGTATACTGTATATTGTGGGGCACAGTGTAGAGGTATACTGTATATTGTGGGGCACTGTATAGAGGTATACTGTATATTGTGGGGCACAGTGTAGAGGTATACTGTATATTGTGTGGCACAGTGTAGAGGTATACTGTATATTGTGCGGCACAGTGTAGCGGTATACTGTATATTGTGCGGCACAGTGTATAGGTATACTGTATATTGTGTGGCACAGTAGCGGTATACTGTATATTGTGTGGCACAGTGTAGCGGTATACTGTATATTGTGGGGCACAGTGTAGCGGTATATTGTGTGGCACAGTGTAGCGGTATATTGTATATTGTGTGGCACAGTGTAGAGGTATGCTGTATATTGTGTGGCACAGTGTAGAGGTATACTGTATATTGTGTGGCACAGTGTAGAGGTATACTGTATATTGTGGGGCACAGTGTAGAGGTATACTGTATATTGTGTGGCACAGTGTAGAGGTATACTGTATATTGTGTGGCACAGTGTAGAGGTATACTGTATATTGTGTGGCACAGTGTAGAGGTATACTGTATATTGTGGGGCACAGTGTAGCGGTATACTGTATATTGTGGGGCACAGTGTAGCGGTATATTGTATATTGTGTGGCACAGTGTAGAGGTATACTGTATATTGTGTGGCACAGTATAGAGGTATACTGTATATTGTGTGGCACAGTGTAGAGGTATACTGTATATTGTGGGGCACAGTGTAGAGGTATACTGTATATTGTGTGGTACAGTGTAGAGGTATACTGTATATTGTGTGGTACAGTGTAGAGGTATACTGTATATTGTGGGGCACAGTGTAGAGGTATACTGTATATTGTGCGGCACAGTGTAGAGATATACTGTATATTGTGCGGCACAGTGTAGCGGTATACTGTATATTGTGCGGCACAGTGTATCGGTATACTGTATATTGTGTGGCACAGTATACCTCTACACTGTGCCACACAATATACAGTATATTGTGGGGCACAGTGTAGAGGTATACTGTATATTGTGTGGCACAGTGTAGAGGTATACTGTATATTGTGGGGCACAGTGTAGAGGTATACTGTATATTGTGGGGCACAGTGTAGAGGTATACTGTATATTGTGGGGCACAGTGTAGAGGTATACTGTATATTGTGTGGCACAGTGTAGCGGTATACTGTATATTGTGTGGTACAGTGTAGAGGTATACTGTATATTGTGGGGCACAGTGTAGAGGTATACTGTATATTGTGTGGTACAGTGTAGAGGTATACTGTATATTGTGCGGCACAGTGTAGAGGTATACTGTATATTGTGCGGCACAGTGTAGAGGTATACTGTATATTGTGCGGCACAGTGTAGCGGTATACTGTATATTGTGCGGCACAGTGTATAGGTATACTGTATATTGTGTGGCACAGTGTAGCGGTATACTGTATATATTTCACATATTTCACATGAAAACTTACAGTTACTTGGCCCTTGGGGATCTCGGACGCCACTTCCACACTTTGGCCGGTGGCTCGGCGGAGCTGATGATGTGTTTTATCCTAATGAGAAAGATTTCATAATAAGGATTTGGAGAAGGGGCAGAGGGATAGCAGAGCAGGGAGAGGCTGGTGCTGCCACTAGGGGGTCATACCATGGGGGAGTAATAAAGCCCACCATAATGCCCCCCCCCCCAGTAGAAATAATTCTCCTTATAATGTGACAATGCAAAAAATACCCCTTTGTAATGCCCCCAGTTGAGCTAATGTCCCCATAGTGCCTCCATAATGTCCCAGTATAAAATACCCCTATATAGTGCCCCCAGTAAATTTCCCCATAGTGCTCCTCTCCCCCCTTCCTGCTAGTGCCCCCCATAATGTACCAGTATAAAATGCCCCATATATAGTGCCCCAGTAGATGCTCTCAGTGTCCGGCCTCTGATAGGCTGCTGGCCTAGTGTCCCCCATAATGCCCCCCAATAATGTGCCAGTAAGTGTCCCCATAGATGCCCCCCCATCATGTGCCAGTATCAAGTGCCTCTCTCCTCCCCCCATGTCCCAGTATCATAGTGCCATCTGCCCCCCCCCCAAAAAAAGTGCCAGTATCAAGTGCCTCCCCCCCCCCATGTCCCAGTATCATAGTGCCATCTGCCCCCCCAAAAAAAGTGCCAGTATCAAGTGCCTCTCTCCTCCCCCCCATGTGCCAGTATCATAGTGCCAACCCCCCCATCTGCCAGTATCAGGTGCCTCTCTCCTCCCCCCATGTGCCAGTATCATAGTGCCAACCCCCCTCCCCCCCATGTGCCAGTATCAGGTGCCTCTCTCCTTCCCCCCCCCCCATGTGCCAGTATCAGGTGCCAACCCCCCTCCCCCCATGTGCCAGTATCAAGTGCCTCCCGCTCCCCCCATGGCAGTAACAGTCGGGTATTAAAAAAAAAAAAAAAAACACTTATACTCCATGTCAGCGATGCAGCCTCTTCTGTGTCCCGCCCTGTATGTCCATATATGGAGTCAGTGCTTGTATTTCAGAAAAGTTTCTGCTGGGATTCGAACCCACGAGCTTCTGTATCAGAGGCAAAGCACCTAACCACACGGCCATAAGAGATGCATTGACGCTGATAGAAAAAATATGAGACTTCAAGTGTACATCTATACACATGACTGCTGCCCTAATGCACCCAGCACTGCTATATCTCTATATGACAGCTGTCCCAGCACACTCAGCTCTGCTATATCTCTATATATGATAGCTGCATCTATACACATGACAGCTGTCCAAACACACCCAGCTCTGCTACATCTATACACATGACAGGTTGTGGGTTTGAATCCCAGCTGAAACTTTTCTGAAACACAGCACTGACTGACTCCATATGGACATACAGGGCAGGACACAGGAAGAGGTCGTGGGTTCGAATCCCAGACACATCTCTCCTGAGGTCGGCAACACAAATGACTATGATTCGTAAATGCCTGCCCTACTGGTGTCACCCGGTGCGGCCCGCACCCCCCTTGCAACGCCACTGGGCTTCGCTATTGCGCAGTCTAGTAAGATAAGATGCCTTTATTGTCACTGTACAATACAATGTAATACAATGTACAATACAATTAAATGTTGTTTGGAGCAATCCTAGATGCCATGGACAGAGGAACAAGAACTGACATTTAAACTAAAGCATTACACTATAAAAAAAAAAAAACATTGCACTAGAAGGCATTACTATTCACAGTTCACAGCATATATATAGCAAGAGCAAAGTAGGAAGTGCTTATGAGTATATACACACACTGATTCAGACACCACTGCAGACAAGAGATCATCATGGGGTCATGAATGCAGCAGTCACTTTCAGTCTGTGGTAGTCTCTATCCTAGGAAGGGGCAATAATCTCCGAGCATTTAGGAGACTGATTGTTTTGGGGTAAAAGCTGTTCTTCAGCCTAGTGGTGCGGGCATGTAGGGCTCTAAGACGCCTACCAGAGGGTAGGAGAATGAAAAGGCTGTGGCCGGGGTGAGTTGGATCCCCGCAGATAATTTTTGCCCTGTTGCTGCAGCGAGCAGTGAAGATGTCATCCAGTGATGGTAACTGAGTACCAGTGATTCTGCCAGCCATTCTGATGATGCGCTTGAGGGTCTTCTTGTCCTCAGAAGAGCAGCCGGAGTACCACACTGTAATGCAGTATGTGATAACAGATTCTATGGTGCACCTGTAAAAATTGACTAGCAGCTGTTTTGGGAGTTGTGCTTTCTTCAGACTCCTCAGAAAATAAAGCCTCTGAAGGCCTTTTTTGGTAATTTCTGTAGTGTTTTTTATCCATGACAGGTCCTGACTAATATGAACTCCCAAGAATCTGAAACTTTGAACTATCTCCACGTTTCCACCATTAATGCTAATGGAATGGTGTCCATTTTGTTTCTTCTTCAGAGTATCAGAGAACAATAAGCGCTCTGCTCTCGGCGCGCTCCGTGTTCAACTCAGCAGCACAGGGGAGAATGAAGCAGTCTCTCCCTCCCCCCTGTGCCGCTGCCACCAATGAGGAGAGAGAGGTGGGCGCACTGCACCACCAATGAAAGTAAATATTTAAGGAGGAACTTTCATCTGGCAAAAAATTCTGAACTAAGTATGATATGTACAGCGGCGCCCAAGGATCTCACTGCACTTACTATTATCCTTGGGCGCCGCTCCATTCTCCCACTATGTCCTCCGGTATCTTCGGGGACTTGGTTATACTGGGCGGAGACTGCCCTTGTTCTCCTGGGCGTCTCCTTCTTCCAGGCTGTAGCTAAGGCCAATCGCAGTGCAGAGCTCACAGCCTGGGAGAAGAAGACGCCCAGGAGAACAAGGGCAGTCTCCGCCCAGTATAACCAAGTTCCTGAAGATACCGGAGGACGTAGCGGGAGAATGGAGCTGCGCCCAGGGATAATAGTAAGTGCAGTGATATCCCTGGGCACCGCTGTACATATCATGATACTTAGCTCTGAATTTTTTACCAGCTGAAACGTCCTCTTTAACCACTTCAACCCCCCTAGCTGAAACACCCTTAATGACCAGGCCACTTTTTACACTTCTTTACTACAATACTTTCACAGTTTATTGCTCGGTCATGCAACTTACCACCCAAATGAATTTTACCTCCTTTTCTTCTCACTAATAGAGCTTTCATTTGGTGGTATTTCATTGCTGCTGACATTTTTACTTTTTTTGTTATTAATCGAAATTTAACAATTTTTTTTGGCAAAAAAATGAAATTTTTCTCTTTCATTTGTAAAATTTTGCAGAAATATCTTGGCAAAAGACAACATTTCCCATTTTTTTATACAAAGTTGGCATTTGACCAAGATATTTATCTCACCCAGCATGGGTATATGTAAAATGACACCACAAAACACATTCCCCAACTTTCTCCTGAGTACGGCGATACCACATGTGTGACACTTTTTTGCAGCCAAGGTGGGCAAAGGGGCGCACATTCCAAAGAGCACCTTTCGGATTTCCCCGGCCATTTTTTACACATTTTGATTGCAAACTACTTCTCACGCATATGGGCCTCTAAAATGCCAGGGCAGTATAACTACCCCACAAGTGATCCCATTTTGGAAAGAAGACACCCCAAGGTATTCCGTGAGGGGCATGGCGAGTTCCTCGAATTTTTTATTTTTTGTCGCAAGTTAGTGGAATATGAGACTTTGTAAGGAAAAAAAAGATATAAAAAATCATCATTTTCTGCTAACTTGTGACAAAAAATAAAAAATTCTAGGAACTTGCCATGCCCCTCACGGAATACCTTGGGGTGTCTTCTTTCCAAAATGGGGTCACTTGTGGGGTAGTTATACTGCCCTGGCATTCTAGGGGCCCATATGCGTGAGAAGTAGTTTGCAATCAAAATGTGTAAAAAATGACCTGTGAAATCCTAAAGGTGCTCTTTGGAATGTGGGCCCCTTTGCCCACCTAGGCGGCAAAAAAGTGTCACACATTTGGTATCGCCGTATTCAGGAGAAGTTGGGGAATGTGTTTTGGGGTGTCATTTTACATATACCCATGCTGGGTGAGAGAAATATCTTGGCAAAAGACAACTTTTCCCATTTTTTTATACAAAGTTGGCACTTGACCAAGATATTTCTCTCACCCAGCATGGGTATATGTAAAATGACACCCCAAAACACATTCCCCAACTTCTCCTGAGTACGGCGATACCACATGTGTGACACTTTTTTGCAGCCTAGATGCGCAAAGCAGCCCAAATTCCTTTTAGGAGGGCATTTTTAGACTTTTGGATCCCAGACTTCTTCTCACGCTTTTGGGCCCCTATAAAGCCAGGGCAGTATAAATACCCCACATGTGACCCCATTTTGGAAAGAAGACACCCCAAGGTATTCAATGAGGGGCATGGCGAGTTCATAGAATTATTTTTTCTGGGCATAAGTTAGCGGAAATTGATTTTTTTTTTCTCACAAAGTCTCCTTTTCCGCTAACTTGGGACAAAAATTTCAATCTTTCATGGACTCAATATGCCCCTCACGGAATACCTTGGGGTGTCTTCTTTCCGAAATGTGGTCACATGTGGGGTATTTATACTGCCCTGGCATTTTAGGGGCCCTAAAGCGCGAGAAGAAGCCTGGAATATAAATGTCTAAAAAAATGTTACGCATTTGGATTCCGTGAGGGGTATGGTGAGTTCATATGAGATTTTATTTTTTGACACAAGTTAGTGGAATATGAGACTTTGTAAGAAAAAGAAATAGTAATAATTTCCGCTAACTTGGGCCAAAAACATGTCTGAATGTAGCCTTACAGGGGGTGATCAATGACAGGGGGGTGATCAGGGAGTCTATATGGGGTGATCACCCCCCTGTCATTGATCACCCCCCTGTAAGGCTCCATTCAGACGTCCGTATGTGTTTTGCGGATCCGATCCATGTATCCGTGGATCCGTAAAAATCATACGGACGTCTGAATGGAGCCTTACAAGGGGGGGATCAATGACAGGGGGGTGATCAATGACTGGGGGGTGATCAGGGAGTCTATATGGGTGATCACCCCCCTGAAATTGATCACCCCCCTGTAAGGCTCCATTCAGACGTCCATATGTGTTTTGCGGATCCGATCCATGTATCCGTGGATCCGTAAAAATCATA